>NC_086106.1:26230436-26350885 GCF_963921235.1 Mobula hypostoma
AGAGGCAGGGGGTGAGTCTGGGTGAGGGGGAGGTAGGGGTGAGTCTGGGTGAGGGGGAGGTAGGGGTGAGTCTGGGTGAGGGGGAGGTAGGGGGTGAGTCTGGGTGAGGGGACGTAGGGGGTGAGTCTGGGTGAGGGGGAGGTAGGGGGTGAGTCTGGGTGAGGGGGAGGTAGGGGGTGAGTCTGGGTGAGGGAGAGGCAGGGGGTGAGTCTGGGTGAGGGGGAGGTAGGGGTGAGTGGGTGAGGGGGAGGTAGGGGGTGAGTCTGGGTGAGGGGAGGTAGGGGGTGAGTCTGGGTGAGGGGGAGGTAGGGGGTGAGTCTGGGTGAGGGGGGGTTGGGGGTGAGTCTGGGTGAAGGTGGAGGTAGGAGGTGAGTCTGGGTGAGGGGAGGTAGGGGTGAGTCTGGGTGAGGGGGGGTTGGGGGTGAGTCTGGGTGAAGGTGGAGGTAGGGGGTGAGTCTGGGTGAGGGGAGGTAGGGGGTGAGTCTGGGTGAGGGGGGGTTGGGGGTGAGTCTGGGTGAAGGTGGAGGTAGGGGGTGAGTCTGGGTGAGGGGAGGTAGGGGGTGAGTCTGGGTGAAGGTGGAGGTAGGGGGTGAGTCTGGGTGAGGGGGAGGTAGGGGGTGAGTCTGGGTGAGGGGGGGTTGGGGGTGAGTCTGGGTGAAGGTGGAGGTAGGGTGTGAGTCTGGGTGAGGGGACGTAGGGGGTGAGTCTGAGTGAGGGGGAGGTAGCGAGTGAGTCTGTGTGAGATAAGGGGTGAGTTTGGGTGAGGGGGAGGTAGGGGGTGAGTCTGGGTGAGGGGGAGGTAGGGGTGAGTCTGGGTGAGGGGGAGGTAGGGGTGAGTCTGGGTGAGGGGGAGGTAGGGGGTGAGTCTGGGTGAGGGGATGTAGGGGGTGAGTCTGGGTGAGGGGGAGGTAGGGGGTGAGTCTGGGTGAGGGGACGTAGGGGGTGAGTCTGAGTGAGGGGGAGGTAGCGAGTGAGTCTGTGTGAGGTAGGGGGTGAGTCTGGGTGAGGGGGAGGTAGGGGGTGAGTCTGGGTGAGGGGGAGGTTGGGGGTGAGTCTGGGTGAGGGAGAGGCAGGGGGTGAGTCTGGGTGAGGGGGAGGTAGGGGTGAGTCTGGGTGAGGGGGAGGTAGGGGGTGAGTCTGGGTGAGGGGACGTAGGGGGTGAGTCTGGGTGAGGGGGAGGTAGGGGGAGAGTCTGGGTGAGGGGGAGGTAGGGGGTGAGTCTGGGTGAGGGGGAGGCAGGGGGTGAGTCTGGGTGAGGGGGAGGCAGGGGGTGAGTCTGGGTGAGGGGGAGGTAGGGGTGAGTCTGGGTGAGGGGAGGTAGGGGGTGAGTCTGGGTGAGGGGGAGGTAGGGGGTGAGTCTGGGTGAGGGGGAGGTAGGGGTGAGTCTGGGTGAGGGGAGGTAGGCGGTGAGTCTGGCTGAGGGGGAGGTAGGGGGTGAGTCTGGGTGAGGGGGAGGTAGGGGGTGAGTCTGGGTGAGGGGGAGGTAGGGGGTGAGTCTGGGTGAGGGAGAGGCAGGGGGTGAGTCTGGGTGAGGGGGAGGTAGGGGTGAGTCTGGGTGAGGGGGAGGTAGGGGTGAGTCTGGGTGAGGGGGAGGTAGGGGGTGAGTCTGGGTGAGGGGACGTAGGGGGTGAGTCTGGGTGAGGGGGAGGTAGGGGGTGAGTCTGGGTGAGGGGGAGGTAGGGGGTGAGTCTGGGTGAGGGAGAGGCAGGGGGTGAGTCTGGGTGAGGGGGAGGTAGGGGTGAGTCTGGGTGAGGGGGAGGTAGGGGGTGAGTCTGGGTGAGGGGAGGTAGGGGGTGAGTCTGGGTGAGGGGGAGGTAGGGGGTGAGTCTGGGTGAGGGGGGGTTGGGGGTGAGTCTGGGTGAAGGTGGAGGTAGGAGGTGAGTCTGGGTGAGGGGAGGTAGGGGGTGAGTCTGGGTGAGGGGGGGTTGGGGGTGAGTCTGGGTGAAGGTGGAGGTAGGGGGTGAGTCTGGGTGAGGGGAGGTAGGGGGTGAGTCTGGGTGAGGGGGGGTTGGGGGTGAGTCTGGGTGAAGGTGGAGGTAGGGGGTGAGTCTGGGTGAGGGGAGGTAGGGGGTGAGTCTGGGTGAAGGTGGAGGTAGGGGGTGAGTCTGGGTGAGGGGAGGTAGGGGGTGAGTCTGGGTGAGGGGGGGTTGGGGGTGAGTCTGGGTGAAGGTGGAGGTAGGGGGTGAGTCTGGGTGAGGGGACGTAGGGGGTGAGTCTGAGTGAGGGGGAGGTAGCGAGTGAGTCTGTGTGAGGTAGGGGGTGAGTTTGGGTGAGGGGGAGGTTGGGGGTGAGTCTGGGTGAGGGGGAGGTAGGGGTTGAGTCTGGGTGAGGGGGAGGTAGGGGGTGAGTCTGGGTGAGAGAGGAGGTAGGGGTGAGTTTGGGTGAGAGAGGAGGTAGGGGGTGAGTCTGGGTGAGGGGGAGGTAGGGGGTGACTCTGAGTGTGGGGAGGAGGTTGGAGTGTGAGACCAGCTGAGGGAGAGGTCGCTGTGCGAGTCAGTTGAGAGGGGGATCGGAAGGGAATGATTGAAAAGCTGGGAGGTGACGGGTGGAAGGGGCAACCGGCTGAGAGAGGAGCCTGACAGGAGAGGACAGTGGACGATGGAATAAAGGGAAGGGGTGGGGAACCAGAGGAGGATGGTGTGTGTGATGGCTGGTCATGAGGACAGCAGAAGGAGGAATGAGGGTAAGGCAGAATGCATGGGGAACAGAGGAAGGGGTGACTGGTAGTCAGTGGAATCGATGTTGCTGCCGTCCGGTTGGAGACAGCCACGAAGGAATGTGAGGTGTAGTTCTAACCTGCGTCTACTGAACTTGGCAGTAGACCAGTCCAGGAACGGGCATGTCAGTGCGGGAGTGGGAACCGGAATTGAAATGTTACCTGTTTTCTGCAAATATTGGAAGGGACTTGTTATTGTTATTACTGGGGGAACCGAATAAAGTAGCCGCTGAGTGTTTATGCTTTTCCGCTGCTGTAGCCCATCCACTTCAAGGTTCGATATGTTGTACTTTCAGAGAAGCCTTTCTGCACGCCGCTGTTCTAATGCATTGTTTTTTGAGTTAATGTCACCTTGCACCAGTCTAGCCGCTCCCCTCTGACCTGTCTCATTGACAAGGCATTTTCACCCACAGAACTGCGGATCACTGGAATGTTTTTGTTCCTCACAACATTTTCTGTAAACTCTTGAGACTATTGTGCATGAAAATCCCAGGAAATCAGCAGTTACTGAGATACTCAAACCACCCCATCTGGCACCAAGCAATCATTCCATGGTCAAAGTCATCAGAATGTGAAAGAAATGTGATCTAATGGTTGGTCTGAACAGCAAGTGAGCCTCTTGACCATGTCTGCATACATTTATGGCAGATTAAATATTTGCACTAACGACCACTGAAGTCGGCTGCTTTGCTCAGACAGTGAGAAGTGCAGACAGTCTGGTATCCAGATGTTGAGCTGTGCCCGCACTCTCTGCGGTTCCTTGTGCTTTCCGGCAGAGCGTTTGCCGAGCAGGCCGTGATGTGTCAGTTCAGTCCCTCTGTTCTCTCTCCTCCCTCCCCGTGCTTCCCTCGTCCACACAGGAGGTGCAGTCGCTGGTCAGCGAGGGTGACGGGGTCTCGTGCACCGCCTTCCTGAGCGAGGGCACGCTTTGCACCACCTCTTTCGATGGGAAGGTCGAGGTGTGGGACCTCAGCCAAGGCTGCAGGTAGGTGAAGGTACTGTTGACCCATCACAAACCCCTCCCACCTCGCTCACTGTCCCATCTTCTCCGTACAGGATCCTCTCCACCACCTTCTCCTCTCTTCGTCTGGGATCATCTCTCATTCTCTGCCCTTTCTCCGACTGGGATCGTCTCCCCTCCTCTGTCCTTTCCCCACCCAGCACCACCTTCCTCCGCCCGCCGTCCAGCACCTTCCTCCACCCCTCCATCTCACACCCCTCTGACCTTGACCCGCTCAATCCTCTGACCTTGACTCTGACCTCCCGACCGAATCCAAAACACCCCTGTATTGCCTTCCCTCCCCAACTAGGCCTGTACTCTTCCCAGCCACATTCTCCCCCTCTCCTGTCACTCTCCTGCCGAACCCCCCCTCCCCACGAACCCCCCTCTCTTCCCGACCCCCTCACTCTCTCAATACCCTACCCCCACCACATCCCTAACTGTAACCCCTCACCCTTCACCATCCCCACCCCTCTTTCCTCCCCACCCCTCAACACCCCTGCCCCACCCCCATTTGCTGTGCACGCTCAGCTTTGGCACAGGAATCTCTCCCCTCCATTTATTCAGCTATTTCACAAACCCCCCCCCCCCCCCACCTTTGGCTCTCCTGCAGGTTGCTGCTGCTCGAGGCCCACTCTGATCGGATTTCGGGATGTGCCGTGTCTCCCGACGGGATGCGGCTGGCCACCTGTTCCTGGGATCGGGCACTGAAGGTGGGTCCCACTCCAAACCCAGCGATATATCCCGTCCCTGTGCTACCCCCCTCCACCGCAGGGGTATATGGTTCTTCGCCCCAGAGGAGTGCGGCTGGTGGTTTGATTAGTCACTGCGTATTGCTCCCACCCACAGCGTGCAGCTGAAAGAGGAGGGAGTGTGCCGACATGCAGGAGGACAGAGAATCCGGGGAGTGGAATTTCAGAAGGAACGGTAGCGCCTGGCGTGGGGAACTTGGTTGCGTTACACGGGGTCACAGGGAGAATGTGGGAACGTCAGCACAGAGACACGCGAGGGTGGACTTGCACACGGACGGAGGCTGACTCGTGCTTAGACACAGAGGCACACGCGATAGTCTGCAGACACAGCAACACGTACACGGTCACACACAGTGACACGCAGCATACACCAAACGCAAAGAGATACCCTCAGTCACAGACACCCGGGCGATGCTGGTGGTATGATCACAGCGGGTCTCGGGGGGGCTCTGAGGCAGCCCTTCTCACTGCTGTCACGGGCTACCCTGAGGGAGGGAGGTGGATATGAGGAGGTCGATGAAGAGGGTGGATGCAACACTCACAACACGCTGGAAGAACTCAGCAGGTCGGGCAGCATCTGTGGAAACGATCAGTCAACGTTTCGGGCCAGAACCCTTCGTCAAGACTGTAGGGGGAAGGGGCAGAGGCCCTGTAAAGTAGGTGGGGGAGGTGATAGGCAGGAAAGGTGAAGAAGGAATAGGGGAAAACACAATGGGTAGTAGAAGGAGGCGGAACCATGAAGGAGGTGATAGGCAGCTGGGGGAGGGGGCAGAGTGACATAGGGATAGGGGAAGGTGGGGGGAAATTACCGGAAGTTGGAGAATTCTACGTTCATACCAAGGGGCTGGAGACTACCTAGATGGTATATGAGATGTTGCTCCTCCAACCTGAGTGTAGCCTCATGGCAGTAGAGGAGGCCATGTATGGACATATCTGAATGGGAGTGGGAAGCAGAGTTGAAGTGGGTGGCTACCGGGAGATCCTGTCTGTTTTGGTGGACGGAGCGGAGGTGCTTGACGAAGCGGTCCCCCAATCTGCGTCGGGTTTCACCGATGTAGAGGAGGCCGCACTGGGAGCACCGGATGCAATAGATGACCCCGACAGACACACAGGTGAAGTGTTGCCTCACCTGGAAGGACTGTTTGGGGCCTTGAATGGTGGCAACAGAGGAGGTGTAGGGACAGGTGTAGCACTTACGCTTACAGGGATAAGTGTCGGGTGGGAGATCCATGGGCAGTGTTGGGGGGATGGAGGAGGGGGATCCAAGGGGCATTTTTTCCCCACCCGGGGGAGGGTGGGAAAGAGAGGTGAGGGCAGATCTGCAGTGGCTTGCCGAAGCCCAGACTAATTTTGGGGGGGGTCGGGGTGTCTCCTCCTCTGCACAGGTGTGGGCCATGCCCACAGGGACACTGGACGTTCAACTGCACTGCCCGTGCCCCCTCAACTGTGTGGCCTTTCGGCCCGACGGTCATCTGCTGGCAACGGGGGGCTGGGACCACACCATCCGCCTCTGGAAGTGGCTGACAGCGGAACCAGTGCAGGTGAGAGTGTTTCACCTCGTCCCTCCAACCCTCCCTCCCACCCCCCTGACCGTTCCTCCTAGCCTCATCACTCAAACACTCCCAATCTCCTTCCCACTGATCCTTATCCCCTTGACCCTCCCTCCCTCCCAATCTCTTCCCTTTTACCTGCTAACTCTCCCTCCCACCCACACCCAGCCCTCCTTCCCTTGGACTGCCTGGACTCTCTTTCCGTCAGACCCTCCTGGGGATCCTCCCTCCCAGCTTACCCTGTAACACACAAACCTCATGACCGTCCATTCCTCCGATGTTCCCACTCTCCCTCTGAACCTCATTGTCTCCTAACCCTACCTTCCATCTCTCCAAACCACTCCCAGCCCATCTCTCTCCCCCACCCCCCCAGCCCGTCTCTCTGAACCCCCACCTCCACTCCCGCTGTGTCTCTTTGAACACCCCCACCCCATCTCTCTCTTTCTCCTCATTCCCGGCCCTTGCTTGCTCCCTTCCCCCACCATGGCCCTTCAACTCTCTTAGCCTCCCCCCATCTTTTTCCAGCTGTGAACACTGATGAAGCCTCATGTCTCCCTCTCTCTCCCCACCCCCCCATCACTCTATTGGCTGCCCAGGTTCTCAACGAACACCAGTCCTCCGTCCAGTCCCTGGCCTTCTCCCCAGATGGAGACTTCCTGGTGTCAGCCTCGCTGCAGGGGGACGTCCTGTACTGGTGCCTGAAGTCGGGGTCTGTCGCTGGCAGCTACCAGGCCCATCGGGGTTCTGTCACCGCCCTACGGTTTCTGGACGAAGGTCGCCTGCTCCTCTCCACCGGGGAGGACCAGAAGGTAAACTGGTTTATCATCGTCTCAAGTACCGGCGTGCAGTGAAAAACTGTCTTGCATGTTGTTTGTACTGATCTGATAATTACACAGTGCATTGAGGGAGAACAAGGTTCTTAATGCAACCTGGTTATTATTGTCACGGATACTGATATACAGTGAAAACTTAACTTTCCAGGTATCCATACAGACAACATCATTGCAAGGGAAAACCAATAAGTGTTGCAGTTACAGAGAAAGTGCAGTGCAGGTGGACAATTAGATGCAAGGGCCATGATGACGAGAATCGTGAGGTCAAGAATTCATCATATTCCAGGGGACTCCCTTGAATACCGATCTGTCTGATCTCTCTGATATGGGGAGGTGTCTACTGCACAGGATCGAAATAAACTGCAGAGAGTTGTAAGATTAGTCAGCTCCATCATCAGCACTAGCCTCTATAGTATTTCAAGATTCAAGAAACTTTATTGTCATTCTAACCGTACATCAGCTCTGCAGGGCAGAATGAGACAGTGTTTCTCAGGAGCAGTGCAATCATAACATAACAAACACAACACTAAATAATAAACATAACAATAAATAGTAAAACACAACAGCCACTTGTCAGTTAAAATCAAGTTATAAGTGTCCAGTGCAAGTTAAAAGTGTCCAAAGCAGAGTCAGCTAGAGCAGCTATTTAGCAGTCTGACAGCCTGTGGGAGGAAGCTGTTTAGTAGCCTTGTGGTTTTATTTTTGATGCTCCTGTAACGTTTGCCTGATGGCAGAAGAACAAACAGTTCATGGAGAGGGTGTGAGGGGTCTTTAATGATGTACCGTGTCTTCTGGAGGCATCGACATCTTCAAGGAGCAATGTCTCAAAAGATGTGGCGTCCATCGTTAAGGACCCCCATCATCCAGAACGTGCTCTCTGCTGATTGCTACCATCAGGAGCCTGACAAGGCACACACTCAACGATTCAGGAACGGCTTCTTCCTTTCAGCTGTATGATTTCTGAATGGACATTCAACCCATGAAGAATACCTCACCACTTATTAATTTCTATTTTTGCATGACTTACTTAATTTAACTATGACCCGGCTGGTGGCGTAGTGGCATCAGTGCTGGATTTCGGGACGGAAGGTCCCGAGTTCGAATCCAGCCGGCTCCCCTGCACGCTTTCCATCCGTGCTGGGTTACGAGCTGGTGATCTCTTTGGAAACTCACCCGACAGAAGGCAATGGCAAACCCCGGCTGTATATATTTGCACGCGCAAACACACATGTATGTAAATTCTTAATTCACTGTCTCTTTTCTACTATTATGTATTGCGTTGTACTGCTGCCGTAAATTTAACAAATTTCACGACATATGCCAGTGATATTAAACCTGATTCTTTTCAATAGGCTTATAACAGTGGAGTTAAGGTGACAGGGAACAGCAGAGGCCAAGTCACAGAGCAGAAATTGATAGGTTCCTGACTGGTTACGGGCGAAGGTGGGAGAATGGGGTTGAGAAACAAAAATCTGCGATGATGGAGTGGCAGGGCAGACTCGATGGGCTGAATGGCCTAATTCTGCCTCTCAGTCTTACAGAAGTTCCTCAGATTCTAAAGAGCACGGTGGATGGTAGCAGGCCTTCTCTCCCAGGGTAGAGGAGTCTAAAATCTAGAGTGTACGGGTTGAAGGGAAGATTACAACGGAGCACTTTTCCACAGAGCGGTGGCGTTTGGACTTGGTGTGTTATTGTAACATTTACCAAGGTACCAAGTGAAAAGATCGTCTTGCATACTGTTCATTCAGATCAGAGCATTTTACAGAGCATTGAGGTAGGGCTGGTACAATAACAATGCAGAATTAAATGTAAAAGTTCAGTGCAGGTGAACAATAAGGGGCAAGGTCACGATGAGGTAGATTCATCTCACTAGGGAACCATTCAATAGTCTTCCAACAGTGGAATAGAAGCTGTCCCTGAAACTAGTGGTTTCAGGCTTCTGTATCTTCTGCCTGATGGGAGCAGCGGAAGAGAGAGATTGGCCGAGTGAGGTATTTGATTACGTGGGCTGCTTTACCAAGCAGCCGGAAGTATAGGCAGAGTCCATGAGAGAAGGCTGTTTTCTGTGACGTGCTGAGGTGTGTCCACAACTCTAGTTTCTCGCGATCATGGGCAGAGCAGCCATCGCTCCAAGTGGTGGTGCATCTGGATAGCATGCTTTCCGTTGGGCATCCGTAAAAATGGGTAAAGTCAGCCTCCTGTGGAAGTAGAAGCATTGATCGTCTTTCTCGGACGTGACATCAACATGGATAGAACTGATCAGGCGATTGGAGATGTTCTCTCCCAGGAGCGCAAACACTTCCCTCCCCTTTCTGAAATCAATGACCAACTTCTGTTCGGCTGAGATTGATGTTGTCATGACACCATGTTACTCAGCTCTCTATCTCCTTCCTGTAACTATTATTTGAAATATGATGGTGGTGTCACTTGCAAATTTGCAGATGGAGTTCGGGCAGCATTTGGCCATGCACTTACCTGTGTACAGAGAGTAGAGTAGGGAGGAGATTTCCCAGGCTCTGCCCAAACTCTTGCCCGGGGTTGGTGGAGATCTGGGACATTTGCAGGCAGAGTTTTGGGTGAGGAGTGGTGTGCTTGCTGTGACAGTGACTCAACTGCATCCGCCCCTTCTCTGGCCCCCTGCTCCAGGTTCAGATCTGGTCCGGCTTGCTGGGACGGAGGAACGGGGAGATGGGTGCGAAGGGGAACCCCCCTGCCCTCTGCATGTCCGTCAGTGAGAATGGCGGAGTTGTCGCAGTGGGCTACCACAGCGGTTGGACCAAGATCTTTGACCTCGGAACAGGTAGTGTCGGCTGGGGTGGGGGAGAAGATCACAGTGGGGGAGGGGGGGAAGTCTAATCGAGGGGAGCTGGACAAAGGAAGAGACGGGACAGGCCAAAGTCTGGGCCCAAGGGAAGAAGGACTCAGGGGAGACAATTGGGACCACAGTGCTTGCGGAACAGGGAGCAGGGTGGTGGCTGGGACTATTGAGGAAATGAGACCTGGGGGGAAGACTGGGACCAAGCAAAGAGAGGACGAGGAAACAGCTGGGACAACAGAAGAGACGGGATGGGGAGACTGATACTGCCATTGGGTCTAGGATCAGGGGAGACTGCTGGTGCAGAGATGTGGAAATATCTAGGCCCCAGGGAGACAACTGGGACCACATGGAGACACGAGATGGGGAGGATTGATGCTACCACGGAAACTGGGGCCGGGGGATGCAGCCAGGAGTGAGAAGGAGGGAACAGGCAAACATCTAGGACTCTAAATCTCCCTCCCCATTGCCCCGCCCTCAGGGAAGCAAGTGGCGGAGTGCGAGGGCTCGGGGCTGCCCATCCGGTGCCTACAGTGGCTGAGCGGTGAAGAGGCCCTGGCCGCAGGAGGAGATGACTGCCTGCTGCGGGTGTGGGGGCTGGGAGATGGGACAGCCAGCTGTCGACGGATAGGCCGGGGCCACTTGGGACCCCTCTTCGCCTTGGGACGGTCCAGCCAGCTTTTGGCATCTGTCTCCGGTGAGTGTTAAACCATTGACCCCGTCTGCGGTCTCCCCTTGCCATCAGCGGTCTCTTCCCCCTTTTCCCCAGCCCAGCACCCTCTCTCCCACTACCCTCTCTCACCCCTCTTTCTCCCTTCCCAGCGGACTGCACGCTGCTCCTCTGGACTCTAGCACACCTGACAGAGGGGGAGGAGGAGGAGGTGTCCCCCGCCCACGTGCTGAGATCCCACACGGATGCCGTGACCTGCTGCTCGTTCAGCCCCCAGGGCCACCGGTTGGTGACTGGCAGTCGGGACAAGGTAGGAAGCTGGGATGTATCACCCCACCCTGAATGCTTTGCACCCCTCACCCCCCCCCATTGGTTCAAGGGTGTGACAGTGCGACCCTTCACCCTCCAGAGGTCAAATGAATTGACCCTCGGACAGGGTGTCCTTTGACCCATAGTGAACCTCCCCCCAAGTCCAACCAGGGACCAACGGCGACGTCCGTCACCCCACTAATCCCCCATGAGGTGGACATCAAAGTCAGGAGGTCAGCTGCTGACCTTTGACATTGGGTTGTGTGGAGCAGGAGGGATGGTGGAGGGTGCATTACAGTGCCAGCGGGGAGGGAAGATGGAGGGAGGGAATGGGAGGGAGGTTTGAGAGGAAAGTGGAAGGGAAGAGTGGGGAGAGAAGGGATTGGAGGGAGACATTCAGGGTCCGGAGCAGGGGAGGGTGGGGTCGGAACGAGAGGGGAGGGTTGGGCAGGACAGAGAGCGAGGGAGATGGCGTGGGGACAAGGTCTGGAATGTGGGCGGTGGGGCAGACATCCTGAGATCCTGACCGGACGTTACCTTTGGCAGAGCCTGTTGTTCTGGGACCTGCAGGGCGAGGACATCGCCTCCCCTCGCGGCCGGAGGTCGGCGCACAGAGACTGGGTGACTGGCTGCTGTTGGGGCCCTCAATACGTGGTGAGTATGAGCTGACATCAGCAGTTCTCTTCCCCCACCACACAGCTCTCCTCTCCCCAAGTCTGCTCCTCCTTCCCAGGTCGGTCTGCCGCTCCTCCCCCCCTCCCAACCCCCTGGCTCTGCCTACACGCCTCCTTGACTCAGACACCCCCTTCCCACCTGGACCCTCTCGTCCACTTCAACCCTGTTACCATCAGGCCCACTTCCTCCAAGACACTTTACCACCCTCCCCAATGTATAACGCACTCCCCCTTTCACCCTCCCGTCCCTACCACCTGTATCCCCTCCACTCCCTCTATACTCCTCCTTGTTCCTGAGCCCCTCTAATTCCTCCTCTGCCCCTGCACTTTGTCTGTAAACACCTGTCTCTAACACTCTACTTCTGCCCTCACACCTGTCTTGTTAAAGATGTATAAAGCTTTGGCTAGGCTGTAGTTTTGACCACCCTATGAATTGGAGGGTATGAGCTATCAGGAGAGGGTGGGCAAGTTTGAGCTGTTTTCTCTGGAGTGGTGAAGGCTGAGTGGAGACCCGATAGAAGTGTATAAAATTGTAAAGGCACAAACAGAGGAGACAGCTGGAGTCTCTTTCCCAGGGTTGAAACATCCAACAGAAGAAGGTGAGGGGGGTAAGTTCAAAGGGGGATGTGCGGGGCAAGTTTAGTTTTACCTAGGCTACGTCCACACTCGTCCGGATAATTTTGAAAACGCTGGTTTCGCGTAAAAACGATAGGCGTCCACACCAGGTGTTTTTGAAAATACCTCTGTCCACATTAAAATAGGCATTTGGGTGAATCTCCTCCTACTGGGCATGCGCAGGACACACAGAAAACAAGCGAAGAGGAAACGGTATACTTGGTGCGCATTTATCCAGTTACAGACTAGAAAAACTTAAAAGGAAACTGCCAAACGAAAGACTTGATGCGCATTTGTCCAGAAACATTTCCTACAACCATAGTCTCTTCACCAATGAAAGGGACGACAGCTACAACTAAATGCAGTAAGCCTTGTTACTAGGCAAAAGTGAAATTTGCTGTTACCTCATTTGTTTGCCTTTACTTTTGCCATGTCTTTGTGTATTATTTTGCTGTATTTAACATGTGTAATAAAACGAGTTACTGGGCAAAAGTGACAATTGCATCTATTGAATGTTTGCACAAGCAATACTTTGTTAAATGTATAAAACACGTCTGCATCAGTGTTATCTTGTATTTCCATCCAATGTTACATTAAGACGTTTCAGTGTGGACGGAGGGTCAAAACGAAGAGAAAAAGCTTTGGTTACGGATTTATCCGGTCGAGGGTGGACGTAGCCCCAGAAGTGGTGGGTGCCTGGGAGGGTGGTGGAGGCTGATGTGGCTGATTCGTTAGAGAGGCTCTTGGACAGGAACGTGAATGTGTGGGAGTCGGGACTTCGTGCAGGCAGGAGGGGTTAGGTGTCACCTACTTAATGAGTTTGTCGCAGCAGCCATGGTCTGAAGGGCCTGTTCCTGTGCTGACTGCTCAGTGCTTTGTACTGCATCTCTTCTGAAAGGCTTCCTGCTCCAGTGACGGGCTGGTTCGTTTGTGGAATCCGGAATCCATCGAGTGCATCTGGGAATTAAGAGGACGTTCCTCACCCCTCACAGGGGTTCACATCATGGTGAGTGACACAGGGTGCTGGGGGAGAAGGGTCACTGAGGGAAGGTGTCAGGGAGCTGGGTTATTGTCAATGGTGATACAATCAGTGACACAGGGTGCTGGGGGAGAAGGGTCACTGAGGGACGGTGTGAGGGAGCTGGGTTATTGTCAGTGGGGATACAGTCAGTGACACAGGGTGCTGGGGGAGAGGTGTCACTGAGGGACGGTGTGAGGGAGCTGGGTTATTGTCAGTGGGGATACAGTCAGTGACACAGGGTGCTGGGGGAGAGGGGTCACTGAGGGACGGTGTGAGGGAGCTGGGTTATTGTCAGTGGGGATACAGTCAGTGATATAGCGCTGGTGGAGAGACCATGAGGCACAACAGCAGAATTGGTCCATTTAGCCCATTAATTCTGCTCCACCATTCCATCATGGCTGATTTATTATCCCTCTCAACCCCATTCTCTTGCCTTCTCCCCGTAACCTTTGACGCTCTGACTAATCATTAATCTATCAACTTCTACTTTAAATATACCCAATGCCGTGGTTGCAATTCCACAGACTCACCACCCTCTGGATAAAAAAATTCCTCCTCATCTCTGTTTTAAATGGACACCCCTGTATTCTGAGGCTGTGCCCTCTGGTGCTGGATTCCTCCATTGGAGGAAAGATTCTCTCCACATTCACTCTGTCTAGGTCTATCAATATTCGACTGGTTTCAATGAAATTCCCACCCCTCGTTCTTCTGAACTCCAGCGAGTACGGGCCCAGAGCTATCAAACACTCCTTTAATCCTTTCATTCCCAGAGTCATTCTCGTGAATATACAATGCCAGCTTATCTTCTGTTAGATAAAATACCCAAAACAGCTCTCAATCTTTCAAATACGGTCTGATCAAAGCTTCAGCGTTACATCTTTGCTTTTATATTCTAGACCTCTTGAAATGAATGCTAACATTGCATTCGCCTTCCTCACCACTGACTCAACCTGCAAGTTACCCTTTAGGGAATCCTGCATGAGGTCTCCCAAGTCCCTTTGCACCTCTGAATTTTGAATTTTCTCCCTGTTTAGAAAATAGTCTGTACCTCTTTTCCTTTTACCAAAGTGCATGACCATGCACTTCCCTGCACTGTATTCCATCTGCCATTTTGCCTAGTCGCCAAATCTGTCTCAGTCCTTTTGCACACTCCCTGCTTCCTCAACGCTCCCCAACCCTCTACCTATCCTTGTATCATCCACGAAGTTGGTCACAAAACCATCCATTTCATCTTCCAAATCATTAACAGAACGTGAAAAGAAGTGGTCCCAACACAGACCCCTGTGGAAACCCGCTAGTCGCTGGCAGCCAACCTGAAAAGGCTCCCTTTCTTTCAACTCTGCATCCTACCGTCAGCTAATCTTCTCTGCATGCTAGTATCTTCCCTGTAATACCATGGGCTGTTTAAGCAGCCTCATGAGCAGCACCTTGTCAAAGGCCTTCTGAAAGTCCCAGTACACAACATCCACTGACTGTCTATCATGCCTGTTATTTCCAAAAAATAATTTCAACAGATTTGTCAGGTAAGATTTCCCCGTAAGGAAACCATGCTGACTCTGGTACATTTTATCATCTGCCTCCAATTATCCTGAAATATCATCCTTAATCATACTTTCTTATGTAAGAAATGATGTGCTGACATTGGAGAAGGTTCAAAGGTTCACAAAAATGATTCTGGGATTGAAAATCTTACTGTATGAGGAGTGTTTGACGGCTCTGAGTTTGTACTCTCTAGAAATTGAGAAGAATGGGGGAAGGGGGATCTCATTGAAACCTATCGAATGTGGAAAGGCTTAGATGAGTAGATATGGAGAGGACGTTTCCTATAGTGGGGGAGTCCAAGACCAGAGGGCACAGCCTCAGAATAGAGGGATGTCCATCTAGAACAGAGATGAGGAGGAATATCTTTCGTCAGAGGGTAGTAAGTCTGTGAAATTCATTGCCGCAGATGGCTGTGCAGCCCAAGTCATTAGGTGTATTTAAGACAGCGTTTGATTTTTAGTAAGTCAGGGCATGAAAAGTTACGAAGGGAAGGCAGGAGAATGGGGTTGAAAGGGAAATGGATCAAATGGCAGAATAGACTTAATGGGCTGAATGGCCCAATTCTGCTCCTATGTCTTATGGTCTTGATAATGGACTCTCGACATGTTCTCAACCACAGATATTAGGCTAACTGGCCTGCAATTTCCTTTCTTTTGCCTCACTCCCTTCTTGAAGAGTGGAGTGACATTTGCAATTTTCGAATCCTCGGAAACCATTCCGGTATGCAGCGATTCTTGAAAGAGCACCTCGAATGCTTCTACAATCTCTTCAGTTACCTCTGGGGTTTGGCTGATCGTGTCCAGGTGACTTGTCTACCTTCAGACCTTTTCAGCTTCCCAAGCACCTTCTCCTTTGTATTAGTAACCACACTCATTTCTGCCCCAGAAACTCGCGAATTTCTGGCATACTGCTAGTGTCGTATACAGTGAAGACTGACATAAAATATTTATCAAGTTTCCCACCACGTCTTTGTCCCCCGTTATGATCTCTCCAACATCATTTTCCAGCAGTCTAATGTTCACTCTCGCCTCTCTTTTGCTCATTACATATCAGAGAAAAACGTTTTGTAACTTTTTTTTATGTTATTGGCCTGCTTACATCCATATTTCATCTTTTCTCTTCTTCGGGCTTATTTTTTAGTTACATTCTGCTGGTTTTCAGAAGCTGCCTAATCCTCTAACTTCCACTAATTTGTGCTAAATTATATGCCCTCTCTTTTCCTTTTATGCTGTCTTTGACTTTCCTCGTCAGCTACAGTTGCTTCATTCTCCCTTTAGAATGTTTCTTCTTTGGGATGTATCTATCCCGTGCCTTTCAGATTGCTCCCAGAAACTCCAGCCATTGCCGCTCTGCCGACAACTTTAACTTTAGTCAGCTCCTCTCTCGTGCATGTCTGCAACTGATCTACTTCCCATGCTTTCTTTGCCAGTCTTTTACACAATCCACAACAATATAAACCTTTGTATCATCTGAAAACTTACTATCCCACCCATCAACATTTTCATCTGAGTCATTTTTCTACTTTGGGATGAATCAATCCTGTGTCTTCCAAACTGAGCTCAGAAACTCCAGCCATTACTGTTCTGCGGTCATGCCTGCTAGTGTCAAAATCATGTTGGGCAGCACCTCTCATACCTCTGTAATTCCCCTTACTCCATTGTAATACTGATACATCTGATTTTAGCTACTCCCTATCAAACTGCAGGGTGAATTCAATCATATTATATTATGCCTTCGAGGTTTCCTTTACCTTAGCTCCCTAATCAAGTCAGGCTCATTACATAACACCCAATGCAGAACTGCCTTTTTCCCAGAGGGCTTAACCACAAGCTGCACTAAAAAGCCATTTTGAAGGCATTCTACAAATTCTCTTTCTTGGAATCCAACACCAACCTGGTTTTCCCCATCTACCTGCATATTGAAATCCCCATGACTATCGTAACATTGCCCTTTTTGCATGCCTTTTCTATCTCCTGTTGTAATTAGTGTGCCACATCCTAGCTACTGCTCAGGTGACTCCCATCAGGGTCTTTTTACCCTTGAAGTCTCTACCCACAAGGATTCTACATCTTTTGATCCTGTGTCACCTCTTTCGAATGACTTGATTACATTTTTTTGTACCAACAGACCCACTCCATTCCCTCTGCCTCCCGGCCTGTCCATCCAATACAATGTGTATCCATAGACACTAAGCTTCCGACTATGATCTGCTTTCAGCCACGATTCAGTGATGCCCATAACATGTCTGTCAATCTCTAGCTGCACCACAAGATCATCTATCTTATTCCATATACAGCATGCATTCAGCTACGCTACCTTCTGACAGGCTGCATCACTGTCTGGTATGGAGGGGCTACCACACAGGACCGAAAGAAGCTGCAGAAGGTTGTAAATATAGCCAGCTCCATCTTGAGCACTAGCCTACAAAGCACCCAGGACGTCTTTAGGGAGCGGTGTCTCAGAAAGGCAGCGTCCATTATTAAGGACCTCTAGCACCCAGGGCATGCCCTTTTCTCACTGTTACCATCAGGTAGGAGATACAGAAGCCTGAAGGCACACACTCAGCGATTCAGGAACAGCTTCTTCCCCTCTGCCATCCGATTCGTGAATGAACTTTGAAGCTTTGGACACTACCTCACTTTTTTTTAATATACAGTATTTCTGTTTTTTGCACACTTTAAAAAATCTATTCAGTACATGTAATTGATTTACTTGTTTGTTCATTATTATGTTTTTTTTTCTCTCTCTCTGCTAGATTATGTATTGCATTGAACTGCTGCTGCTAAGTTAACAAATTTCATATCACATGCTGGTGATAATAATTCTGATTCCGACCCTGTTTTCATGACCCTTTTCGATTTTACCCCATATTAATCTGCAGTTCATCCTACTGTCTGCAATGTTGCCCTATCATCTGCTTGTTCTTCCTCACAGTCTCACTGCACACTGCACCTAGCTGTATACCATCTTCAGCCCTATCAGTCCAGTTCCCGTCCTTCTGCCAAATTAGTTCAAACCCTCCCCAACAGCTCTAGCAAACCTGCCTGTAAGGATGTTGGTCTCCTAGAGTTTAGGGGCAAGCCTTCCTTGTCCTTTCTGTACAGGTCACACCTTCCCCAGAAGAGATCCCGATGATTGAGAAATCTGAAACCCTGCCCAATGCCCCAGTTCCACAGCCATGCATTCATCTGTCAGACCATCCGCTTTTTACCCACACTGTCACATGGCACAGGCAGTAATCCAGAGCTTACTTCCCTTAAGGTTCTGCTTTTCAGCTTTCTATCTAACACCCCATATTCACCCTTCAGATCGACCTCCCTCTTCCTACTATTATTGTTAGTACCAACATGCACCACAACTTCTGGCCATCTACCCTCCCCTCTGTGGACCTGATCCAAGATATCCCTAACCCTGGCACCTGGGAGACAGCACACACAAAATGCTGGAGGAACTCAGCAGGCCAGGCAGCATCTAAGGAAAAATGTACAGACCAAGTTTCGGGCCGAGATCCTTCAGCAGGACTGAAATGCATAACCTGTACTCTTGTCCACAGATGCTGCCTGGCCTGCTGAGTTCCTCCAGCATTTTGTGTGTGTTGCTTGGATTTCCGGCATCTGCAGATTTTCTCTTCTTTGTGATTGGAATACCATCCGGTTGTTTCTCTCAAATCTGCAGAATCTCCTGCCTGATGCTCCAACTATGAAATCCCCTATCAGTGCTGTATTCCGCAAACACGAGGAAATCTGCAGATGCTGGAACTTCCAGCAACACACAGAAAAGTTGCTGGTGAACGCAGCAGGCCAGGCAGCATCTCTAGGAAGAGGTACAGTCGACGTTTCGGGCCAAGACCCTTCCTAGAGTGCTGTATTCCTCTCCTCAGCCACAGAGCCAGACTCAGTGCCAGGGACTGTTGCTGTGGCTTCTCCCTAGTAGGTAGCCTCTCCCCACCCCTTCTATAGTATCCAAAGTGATGTTATTGAGGGGAACAACCACAGCTGTACTCTGCATTGGCTGCCTATTCCCTACCCCTCTCCTGACAGTCACCCAGCTGCCTGTCTACTGCAACTTAGGGGTGACTACCTCCCTGTGGCTACTATCTATTACCTCCTCATTCTCCCGTATGAGCTGACAGTCATCCAGCTGCAGCTCCAGTTCTCCAGCTCAGTCTCTAAGGAGCTGCAGCTCGATGCACTTTGTGCAGATGCAAGAAGGCTAGAAGCCTCCTAGAGCTCCTGCACCTCATGCAAGGAACATACCACGAACCTTGGATTCCTTCTCAGCACAATAGCCCTGTACTAATAAACAAAGAAAAAAAAACTTACTCGGAACTTACTTAGAGCTTCCGTCTGTTCTTGCTGAAGACTATTGAGTTGAAGCTTCCCACTCTAACCCTGGCCCACTCCAACAGGGACGGGTTACCGAAGGGTAGTGTGAGGGAGCTCAGATATCTTCAGTGGGGAGACGGTCAGCTGGGGAGAATGTCGCTGAGGGCCAGTGTGAGGGGAGCTTGGACACTGTGAAGGAGTTGGTTAACGGCAATAGGGATATTGTAAGACCACGAGGGAGAGAGGTCACTGAGGGGAAACTAAGGGAGCTGGTTAACTTCAAAGAGGATACAGTCAGTGAAACAGGACATGAGATGAGAGGGGTTACTGAGGAACAGTGTCTCGGAGCTGTGTTACAATAAGCAGGGATACAATCAGAGACACAGCGCTGGGGGAGAGGGGGTATCGAAGGATGATGTGAAGGAGCTGAATTAATATAAGCAGGGATACAGTCCGCGACACCGGGTGCTGGGGAAGAGAGGGGTCACTGAAGGTCAGTGTGTGGGAGCTGGATTATTATCAGTCAGTGACCCTGCACGCTCTTGTTGACATCCTTCTCTCCTTTCTCAGGACGAGCTGCTCCTGTCAGTGACCGGAACAGGTGACCTGCTTGTATGGAAGAACTGTCGTGTTGCTGTAACCTCCATCCCCGCCCACACCTGCGGTGTCAATGCTTTGACGACCTATCGGAAAGTGGGCTCGAAAGAAGGAACCGATGGTGAGATTAGGACTCGAAATTCCCTCTCCTCACAGTCCTGTATCAACCCCCACACTAATCACACTGACTCATTCTCTCCCTGGAGCCCTGTATTAATCCCCACACCAGTCCCACTGATCCGCTCCCTCCACACAGTCCTGTTTCAGTCCTACTGCCCCTCTCTCCCGCCACAGCCCCGTAACAGTACCACTGACGCACTCTCTCCCCCCAGTCCTGTATCAATCCCATTGACCCACTCTCTCAGCCTTGTATAATCCCCACAGTCCTGCACAAATGAGCCTCCCCCAGGATATTTTGGGATATTCTCCTTCCTGGAGTGTGGCAGGGGGTCAGTGTTCTTCGAGGTCTCCGTCCAGAAACAGGAACCAGCTCCACGCGGGGGTGTGGGGAGCAGCGGCTTGGGGGCAGGCGGTTTTGTGAGGATACAGGTGTAAGGTGGTTTAGAGGTATCAAAGTAGAAAGGTGGGGGAGGGCCAGGAGAGTGTTCCGGACTGATGGTCCTCTCTCCCCCACCCTCTCAGGAGCGCAAGGTGACGAGTGTCGTGTCCAGGTCTTAACAGCAGCAGATGACGGACTTGTTCGGCGCTGGGACCCACTGCTGGTGAGTACTTGGTCCGAGAGCGTTTGGAGAAACCATGTCCCCCTTCTGTTCCCACCTGTGTCTCCAGCACCCCTGGTCCCACCCCCATCTCCCCCTTCTGTTCCCACTCTCTCCTCCCCTGAACTCCAATATTTCCTCTAACCCATCCCCTGCATCTATCCCCTTCACTGGTTCCTTGTCCTTCCCCATCTCCCCCACCTCCCCCCCGCCGTCCCTTTCCCAACATACAGTCCTCCTCAACCACCCCCTTTACCACACCCCAGCCCCCGCACACTCCAGATGTCATGTCTGGGTTTCTGGGGTGGAATACAGGTCAGGATGAATCTCCTGATTCCTCTCTCCTGCACCCCACAGCCGGAAGAGGTGGCCACCCTCACTGGGCACGGGGCGGTGGTCCGAGGAGCAGCCGCTGAGAATCACCTCCCTCTCTTCCTCACTGTCGCTGAGGACCAGACCCTCCGGGTGTGGGACGTCCCACGCGGACAAGGTACGTTTTGGTGGTTGACTTGGGCAGAGGAGTGGTACCCATGGTTGGAGAAGTCCTCTTGATCACAGAGGACACAAAATACTCTGCAGACGCTGGGGTCGAAGCATCCTGACAAAGGGTTCCGGCCCGAAACGCCGACTGATCGTTTCCACGGATGCTGCCTGACCTGCTGAGTTCCTCCAGCATGTTGTGAGTGTTGCTTTGACCACAGAGGAGTTTAGCAGGGGCTTGAGAGGTCCTCCTGACCAGAGAGGTGATGACCCAGGGATGGAGAGGTTCTCCTGGTCAGAGAGCTGGTTACCCAAAGATGTCGAGTTTGCCCCGACCAGACAGGCTTAAAGTCAATGTCAAGTTTATTGTCATCTGTCCAAAAGCAGAGAGGCATCGAGAACTTACTGGAAGCAGCATCAGATAAGCAGTGTACACAAGAAAAAGCACAAATATAAGACCATAAGACATAAGAGCAGAAGTAGGCCATTCGGCCCATCAAGTCTGCTCTGCCATTCAATCATGGACTGATCCAATTCTTCCAGTCATCCCCACTCCCCTGCCTTTGCCCCGTACCCCTCGATGCCCTGGCTAATCAAGAACCTATCTATCTCTGCCTTAAAGACACCCAATGACTTGGCCTCTACAGACACTCGTGGTAACAAATTCCACAGATTTGCCACCCTCTGACAAAAGTAATTTCGCCACATCTCAGTTCTAAAAGGACATCCTTCAATCCTGAAGTCATGCCCTCTTGTCCTAGAATACCCTATCATGGGAAATAACTTTGTCATATCTAATCTGTTCAGGCCTTTTAACATTCGGAATGTTTCTATGAGATCCCCCCTCATTCTCCTGAACTCCAGGGAATACAGCCCAAGAGCTGTCAGAAGTTCCTCATACGGTAACCCTTTCATTCCTGGAATCATTCTCGTCAATCTTCTCTGAAAACTCTCCAATGTCAGTATATCCTTTCTAAAATAAGGAGCCCAAAACTGCACACGATACTCCAAGTGTGGTCTCATGAGTGCCTTATAGAGCCTCAACATCACATCCCTGCTCTTATATTCTATACCCCGAGAAATGAATGCCAACATTGCATTCGCCTTCTTCACAACCGACTCAACCTGGAGGTTAACCTTGAGGGTACCTTGCACAAGGACTCCCAAGTCCCTTTGCATCTCTGCATTTTGAATTCTCTCCTCATCTATGTTTTGTTTGTTTAATTTGCATGACAAAGAACACCATGGATTCAAAAGGAAGTCCACAGTGTTGCTGTACTGAAGGTTGTGCAGATCATTTCAAGAAGTGAGTGGTTGAAGGGAAGTAGCTGTTCCTGAACCTGGAGTGAGACTTCAGGCTGCTGTTCATCCTGCCCGGTGGGCTGGGGTGGGGCGAGTGACTGGGCCTTGCAGGCAGACGGAGGGCCGTGATCCCAGTGTGGGCATTGATGTGATGCTGTGCTTCTCTGTCCTCCCCCAACCCCAAACACCCCCATCCTCTCACTCTCCCTACCCCCTGTCCTCTCATACCTCCATCCTCTTCCCCCAGGTGTCCAGCGCCCCTCGGCTCACTGCTGCGCCATCACTGCTCTGGGCTGCTCCTCTTCCGGCAGGTTCCTGGCGTCTGGCAGCATGGCCGGAGAGGTTGCCCTGTGGGAGTCCGGAAAGCTCCAGCTTGTCTTTCAGGTGGGAGGTATTTGAATCCTCTCTCCCCCACAACACCATACATATCCCCTTCCACCCATCTTCCCCACCACCCCCCTCCCACCAGGGTGTTCCCCCCCCCACCGGGTCTTTTCCCCACCCACCCCAACCAGGCCTTTTCCCCACCCACCCCAACCAGGCCTTTTCCCCACCACCCCCCTCCCACCAGGGCGTCCCCCCCCCACCAGGCCTTTTCCCCACCCACCCCAACCAGGCCTTTTCCCCACCACCCCCCTCCCACCAGGGTGTTTCCCCCCCGCACCGGGCCTTTTCCCTACCCACCCCAACCAGGCCTTTTCCCCACCACCCCTGCCCCACAGGGCCGGTTCCCCACCCAACACCCCCCTCCCACTGGGCCGCTTCCCCACTGCCCCCCTCCCACCGGGCCGTTTCCCCACCACCCCTGCCCCACCGGGCCGCTTCCCCACCCAACACCCTCCTCCCACCGGGCCGTTTCTCCACCACCCCCGCCCCACAGGGCCTTTCCCCCAAGTAACATAGGCTCGTCCATATTACAATTTCCTGCTGCTGAATTGTCATTTAAGACACATTTTGGTGAGTAAGAACCAGGTCTTTATTTTGTATTCATTAATTTAATAAGGCAGCTGTTACTGTCGTGTGATTGTGTATATTGTCTTTTCCCCAACCACCCCCACTGGGCGTTCTTCTCCACCACCCCCGAACCTTGCAACCCATCTCTCTCCCCCTTTCGCCCACCCACCCTTCACTGTCTACCTCAGGCCCACCTTTAATCTCTCTCTCTCTCTCTCTCTCTCTCTCTCTCTCTCTCTCTCTCTCTCTCTCTCAGGCCCACCAGAAGCAGGTCTCAGCCATCACTTTCCTCTCAGACCAAGAGTTTGCAGTGGGATCATACGACGGGCAGGTTTCAGTCTGGCTGGTGACTCTGCATTCGCAGACTCCCTCTCTACGGTGAGTGCTTCCTCAGACACTGGGAGCGTTGGGAGCCGGGGTGAGGATGGAGTCTCCTTCATTGCCTCTCTAACCCCCATCTTTCTTCTCCTGCACAGAGTGAAGTCCCAGTCCTCCATCGGCCTCCCCTCACCTGTCTGCTGCCTTGCCCGACTGGGCAAACGGAAACTCCTCATCTTGGACCTGCAAGGCTCCCTCCACACCTGGGAGCCAGGGGCTTGGCTCTTGGGGGCACAAATGGGGTGAGTTTTGGTTTCCTCCCTCCGAGTCCAATCCTCCCTTCCCTCATCTCTTCCCCAAGCACTCACACCCCCTCCAACTCTTCTCCCTGCATCTTCTTCCCCCACCCTTAATCTCCGTTCCCTCACCTCTCGCTCACTCCACTCACAGATTGTGCGACCTCCAAGCTACAGGGCTGGTGGAATGCGCCGACGGATCCGTGCTGGTTGTGACGGGGGTCAAAAACAGCACAATCATCATCGGCAAGCCACGGGTGGTCCCAGTGAGAGAGGTAAGTGGTCAGTGGGACAAGGCATGGGCAGTCAGACCTGTACAACTTCCATTGATGTACCTCTCTCCCCCACCCCTCTTCCTCCTCTCCTCCCCCTCTCCTTTCTTCCACCCCCCGTCATGCCCTGCTCCCTCTCCATTCCCCATGCCACTCTCCCTCCCCCACTACCACATACCCCTCCCCGCCCTGGCCACCCACCTCTCCTTCCTCTCCCCTTCTCGTCCCCCACCACCCACCACCACTTTAACTTTCCACCTATTGACGGGGATTCTCCGAATGTGGAAGGACTAGATGACAAAGCGTTTGTCAAACGTGTTCAGGATAATTTCCTTGATCAATACATCGAATTCCCCAGTTAGAGAGAGTGCTATGTCGTATGACGTAGGCGGTCATGGTCTTAGCGAACTTTTCTACAGAAGTGGTTTGTCATTGCCTTCTTCTGGGCAGTGTCTTTACAAGACGGGTGACTTTAGAATGTATTTAATCCTTACATCCATCCCACAATGTGAGGTAGTAAAAATCTTTGCATTATTACTTCCATCACAATGTACCGACCGGTGAATTTAAAAGTCTAATGGTTTGTAGAAAGAAGCTGTCCCACAGCCTGTTGGCCCTGGCTTTAATGTTGTGGTACCACTGGCCAGATAGAAGCAGCTGAAACAGTTCACGGTTGGGATGACTGGTGTCCCTGATGATCTTCCAGGCTTTTTCCTCTGCACCTGCTGCTATAAATGTCCTCAATGGAGGGAAGTTCATAACCGCAGATGCGCTGGGCTGTCCATACCACCCTCTGCAGTACCCGTACCAGCTGAGACACCATCATCTATGAGCTTCAGAGACTGTCTGCCTAGCATCAGTGGTCGCATAACCAGGACTTGTGATATGCACCAGCTGCTCATACAACCATCCACCACCTGTTCCCATGACTTCACGTGACCCTGATCAGGGGGTGCTAAACAGCTACTATACCTTGCCCTGCCCTACAGGCTAGCGGAGGGAAGGAGCACCTTACGCCTCCTTCAGTAGAGGCCTATGTTTAGCCCATCATTCAGAGTACAATACTGGATCTCCTATTAGGGAATGAGTCGGAACAGCTGACAGAAGCTTGTGGAATGGGAACACTTTGCATCCGCTGATCATAATTCTACTAGTTTCAAGGTAATTATAGAAAAAGTAGGTCTGATCCTCGGGTTGAGATTCTAAATTGGAGAAAGGCCAATTCTGATCGTACCAGAAAAGATCTAGCAAGTGTGGATTTGGACAGGTTATTTTCTGGCAGAAGTGTGCTTGGTAAGTGGGAAGTCTTCAAAAGTGAAATTTTGAGTTTCTATATTCCTGTCACAATAAAAGACAAGGATAACAGGTTTAAGGAGCCTTGGTTTTGGGAGATATTGAGGCCCTGGTTAAGAGAAAGGAAGAGTTGCATAGCAGGTAAAGACAGGTAGGTACTAATGAGGTGCTCGAAGAGTATAAGAGAACACTTACGGAAATCAGGAGGGCTAAGAGTTGGTATGAGGTTGCTCAAGTAGACAAGGTGAAGGGCTTCTCAAATATTTTAAGAACAAAAAGACAACAGGACAAAATTATCCCTCTGTAAGTTCAGGGTGGTGTGTGGAGACAAAACAGATGGGGGAGATCTTAAATGGATTTATTTTTTGCATCTGTATTAACCCAAGAGACTGAGACGAGTCCATAGATGTGAGGCATTGCAGCACTGAGGTCGTGAATCTTATGCAGATTACAGAAAGAGGAGGTGTTTGCTGTTATGGAGCAAATCATGGTGAATAAGTCCCTGGGGCCTGACATTGTGTTCCCTTAAACCTTGTTGGAGGCTAGTTCAGAAATTGTAGGGGCCATAACAGAGATATTGAAAGCATCCTTAGCCAGGAGTGAGGTGCTGGAGGATTGGGGGATAGCTAATATTGTTCCAATACTTAAGAAGGGCTATAAAAATAAACCAGATAATTATAAGCTCGTGAGTCTGACAGCAGTAGTGGGAAAGTTATTGGAAGGTATTCTAAGGAACCAGATATAGTATTTGACCAGAATAAGATATAGGAGTAGAATCAAGCCATTTGGCCCATCGAGTCTGCTCCACCATTTCATCATGGCTAATCCAATTTTCCACTCACCCTCAATCCTCTGCCTTCTCCCCGCCTCCCTTCGCACCCTGCCCAATCAAGAATCTATCGACTTCTGCCTTAATTAAATGCTTGGCCTCCACTGCTGCCTGTGGCAAAGAATTCCACAGATTCACCACTCTCTGACTAAAGATATTCCTCCTGACCTCTGTTCTAAAAGGACGCCCCTCTATTCTGAGGCTGTGTTCTCTGGTCTTTGACTCTCCCATCATAGGAAACATCATCTCCACATCCATTCTATTAAGGCCTTTCAACATTTGATAGGTTTCATTGAGGTCATCACTCTTTCTTCTGAATTCTAGTGATACAGGCTTAGAGCCATCAGATGCTCTTCATATGAGAAGACATTCAATCCTGGAATCATCTTTGTGAACCTCCTTTGAACCCTTTTCAATTTCAGCACATTCTCTCTCAGATCAGTGGTTCAAAACTGCTTACAATACTCCAAGTAAGTCTCAACATTACATCCTTGGGTTTATATTTTAGTCCTCTTGAAATGCTAATATTTTCCTTTCTCACCACAGACACAACCTGCAAAGTAACCTTTAGGGAATCCTGCACAAGGACTCTCAAGTCCATTTGCACCTCAGATTTTTGTATTTTCTATCCATTTAGAAAATAGTCAACCCTTTCATTTCTTCTGCCAAAGTGCATGATCATACACTTCCCAACACTGTATTCCATCTGCCATTTCTTTGCCCATTCTGCTAATCTGCCCTTCTGTAGCTTCTCTACTTCCTCAAAACTACCTGCCCCTCCACCTTTCTTCATATTGTCCACAAACTTTACTACAAAGCCATCAATTCCGTCATCTAAATCGTTGACATATAATGTAAAAAGAATCAGTCCCGGAACACCACTAGTTCGGCAGCCAACTGAAAAAGGCTATTTTTATTCCCACTCTGCCTCCGACCAATCAGCCACTGTTTTACCCAGGAATCTTTCCTGTAATACCATGGGATTGTAGTTTGTTAAGCAGCCTCATGTGTGGCACCTTATCAAAGGCCTCTGAAAATCTAAGTACACAACATCAAGTGATTCATCTTTGTCTAACCTTTGTCTTCAACGAATTCCAACAGAGCTGTCAGTCAAGATTTTCCCTTGAGGAAGCCATGCCTCCCTGAGACCTCATCTTTAATAATCGACTCCCAACATTTTTCCAACCACTGAGGTCAGACTAACTGATGAATAGTTTCATTTCTTCTGTCCCTCTCCCTTCCTGAAGAGTGGAGTGAGATTTGCAACTTTCCAGTCTTCCAGATCCATTCCAGAATCTAGTGATTCTTGAAAAGTGCCTCCACAATCTCTTCAGCCACCTCTTTCAGGATCTAGTGTGTACACCATCTGGTCCTACCTTCAGACCTTCCAGTTTCCCAAGAACCTTCTCTTTCGTAATGGTAACTTCACACACTTCATGACCCCTGACACCTGGAACTTCCACCATCCTGCTAGTGCTTTCCACAGTGAAGACTGATGCAAGATACTTATTCAGTTCATCTCCCATTAGGACCTCTCCAGCATTGTTTGGTCTGATATCCACTCTCTCCTTTCTTTTACCTTTTAATATTACTGGCTAGGTTACTATTGTATTCCATCTTTACCTTCTTTAATAACATTTTGGTTGCCTTCAGTTGGTTTTTAAAAGTTTCACAATCTTCTGTCTTCCCACCAACTTTTGCTTTATTATATGGTCTCTTCGGCTTTTATGTTGGCTTTGACTTCTCTTGTTAGCCACGGTTGTCTCATCTTTCCTTTAGAATACTTATTCCTTTCTGGGATGTATACATGCTGTGCCTTCCGAATTGCTTCCAGAAGTTCCAGCTGTTGCTGCTCTGCCATCATCCCTGCCAGTGTTCTTTTCCAATCAATTCTGGCCAACTCCTCTCTCATGCCTCTGTAATTCCCTTTGCTCCACTGTAATTCTGATACATCTGACTTTAGCTTTTCCTTCTCAAATTTCAGGGTGAATTTGACCATATTATGATCATTTTCCCCCCAAATTTTTTTTAAACCTTGAGCTCTCTACTCAATTCCAGTTCATTGCACAACCCTCAATCCAGAATAGCTGACCACAAGCTGCTCTAAAAAGCCTTCTCGTAGGCACTCCAGAAATTCCCCCTCCTGGAATCCAGCACCAACCTGATTTTTCCAACCCACTTGCATTTTTGAAATTCCGCATGACAATTTTGCATTTTCTATCTCACGTAGGCACATCCTTACTACTGTCTGGGTGGTCTCCCATCAGGGTCTTTTTACCCCTTGCAGTTTCTTAGCTCTATACACAAAGTTTCAACACCTTCTGACCCTATGTCACTTCTTTCTAATGATTTGATTTCATGCTTTACCAACCTAACAGCAACACCCCCCGCCTGTCCCTTCAATACAATGAGTATCCTTGGACATTGTGTTCCCAGCTGTAATGTTTTCAGCCATGATTCCGTGATAGCTACAACATCACACTTGACAATCTGCAACTGTGCTGCATCTACCTTATTCCGTAAACTGCACACATTCAAATGTAACCCCTTCAGTCCTGTATTCACCCTTTTCGATTTTGTCCACCTTGTACGATGCAATTCATCCTGTTGTCTGCAATTTTGCCCTATCAACAGCCTCTCCTCGTTACACATTGCCTCTGTTTGTAAACCGACTACCTCATCTTCAGCACCATCGTCTGCCTTTCCTATGCGACATCTTGCATTGAAATATATGCAGCTCAGGACACTAGTCGCACTGTGCTCAACCTTTTGGCTCTTTACTTTGTCAGAGGTCTTAACAAAATGGGACTTGTATATTTTGTTGGAATTAAATACAACTAAGAGAAATTTGACAGAGACTTCAATAGCCCAGTGTAGCGGGTATAGTCCTAATGCAGGCAAGTGGGATCAGTGTAGATGGGGGAGTTGGGGCTAGCACTGAGATGGTGGACCGAAGGGCCTGTTTCTGAACTGCTTGAATCGAGGAGACTGTCGAGTTTGGTGATGCGCAATGTGGAGACGTTCCCCAAACACTGCTTCAAATTTCCATAGGACCTGTCGTCACAAGAGGAGGAGGACGGCGAGCGGAGGAAGAGAGCGAATAGCAAGGAAGAGGAGGAAGGAAGCGAGGGGAAGGAATCACAGAAGAGTGCGGAGAGCGAGGGCGATGAGTTGGACCCTGAGGAGGGGGAGGTGGAGCTGAAGGATTTGTTTTGCTCTCTCCCTGTCCACGCTCCAGATGACAAGACTGCGGACACAACAGCGTGGATCACCGCCATCAAGCAGACAGGGATGGAACCCGGAAAAGGTGAGGATTGCGACCTCCTCCCGCACTCTGCCAAGGAGGTAACCATAACCATTGCCTTCTACTCCCTTTGCGGTTCAGGATACAACCCGTCCCCCACCCTGTGCAAACTACACACTCGCTCAAATTTAGAATATACCCTCTACCTCCATACTACCTCTTTCCCTCATGTGGTCACACTTGTGCTGACAGACACCTTCTCCTGCCCCACACACCAGCGACCATGACAGCAGCAATGACGGGATGAATACACTGTTTCCGTGAAATCTCC
Source organism: Mobula hypostoma (assembly GCF_963921235.1). Taxonomy (NCBI): domain Eukaryota; kingdom Metazoa; phylum Chordata; class Chondrichthyes; order Myliobatiformes; family Myliobatidae; genus Mobula; species Mobula hypostoma. The sequence continues at coordinate 26,259,894 of NC_086106.1, forward strand.
AGCCACGACACCGTCTGTGACACGGCACAAGTCACTCCCTCCAGGTTGCTCGGATTCAATAGCGGTTAACCCCTTCTCTTCCAGACTGCTACCTGTTCCACACACTCTCGGCTGGGAGCCTGTGGCGTCATTCCTGGGACCTGAAAAAGTTCTGCAGAAGTTCGGGTGACGAGCAAGAGTCATTCGACTTCCGGTTAGATCCCCAGAACGGCACCTACAAACAGGTGATGCAGCAACCTCAGTAATGCTTGTCCCTCTGGGAGCCTGTGACAGGACGGTGTGGAGAGACTGTAACCTTGTGTCTGACCCTGTCCCTGTGAGTATGTGACAGGACTGTGTGCAAGGAACCCCACCCTGTGTCTGACCCTGGGAATGTGTGACGGGACGGTGCGGAGGGAGCCTCACCCTGTGTCTGACCCTGTCCCTGGGAGTGTGTGACGGGACGGTGTGGAGGGAGCCTCACTGTGTCTGGATCTTGTCCCTGGGAGTGTGTGACGGGACGGTGTGGAGGGAGCCTCACCCTGTGTCTGACCCTGTCCCTGGGAGTGTGTGACGGGATGGTGTGGAGGGAGCCTCACTGTGTCTGACCCTGTCCCTGGGGGTATGTAACTGGACGGTGTGGAGGGAGCCTCACCCTGTGTCTGACCCTGTCCCTGGGAGTGTGTGACGGGACGGTGTGGAGGGAGCCTCACCCTGTGTCTGACCCTGTCCCTGGGAGTGTGTGACGAGATGGTGTGGAGGGAGCCTCACTGTGTCTGACCCTGTCCCTGGGGGTATGTAACTGGACGGTGTGGAGGGAGCCTCACCCTGTGTCTGACTCTGTCCCTGGGAGTGTGTGATGGGACGGTGTGGAGGGAGCCTCACCCTGTGTCTGACCCTGTCCCTGGGAGTGTGTAACTGGACGGTGTGGAGGGAGCCTCACCCTGTGTCTGACCCTGTCCCTGGGAGTGTGTGACGGGACGGTGTGGAGGGAGCCTCACCCTGTGTCTGACCCTGTCCCTGGGAGTGTGTGACGGGATGGTGTGGAGGGACCCTCACTGTGTCTGGATCTTGTCCCTGGGGGTGTGTAACTGGACGGTGTGGAGGGAGACTCACTCTGGGTCTGGATCTTGTCCCTGGGAGTGTGTAACTGGACGGTGTGGAGGGAGTCACCCTGTGTCTGGATCTTGTCCCTGGGGGTGTGTAACGGGATGGTGTTGAGGGAGCCTCACCCTGTGTCTGACCCTGTCCCTGGGAGTGTGTGGCGGGACCCTCACTGTGTCTGGATCTTGTCCCTGGGAGTGTGTAACTGGACGGTGTGTACAGGTCTTACTGACCACTTGACATGTTTTATTCCAGATTCACTCTGACCGAGTGACTGCTATTACAGAGACGGAGAATGTAATCGCGACAGCCTCCTATGACCGGACTGTGCGGCTGTGGGACCGGGATACCCTGAAGCAGGTAAATCCTCACACCGCCCCCTCCCTTTCTTCGTCTCCTGACCTGCTCCCCCTACATGCTTCCCCGTCTTCCCTCGCCACTACATCATGCTCTCTCTGAATCTGTACCCCTCGTCTCACCTCTCCCTCTCTTAACTGGTACCCCACCAACTCCTCACTTCTCTATCTCTTTTCCACTCCTTTGCTCCTTCACTCTCTCCCTCCTACTTCACCTGCCCTGAATACCCCAACCCTCCTTACCTCTCTGACACCACCAGCTCTCTTCTCTCCCCCCCCCCCTTTGATCACAGTTCTTCTCTATGCTGGGTCTTCACTATTCCCACTGCCCTTCCCCTCTCTGAGGCAAAATGTTCTGTCCTCAGTAAGGGCCTCACCTTTCTCCCACTTCACCCGCACATGTGAGTTCTGCGCCCACCACGACATTGAACTCTTCTTCCATTGCCTCCATTTCCAAGCCCGCTTCTTTGACAAGGATTCCACACCCGATGCTGATAACCCCTTTTCCTGTCTTCAACCCTCTTCTTCTTGGTTACCCTACTCTGGTTCTCTGCCTGCTCTTTTCATATCTAATTACTGATGAGACATCAACCATCTCCATTTCAACTCTCCCCTCTCCAACTCCAGCCTGACCCCTTCCGAACGCACTGCCCTCCACCTCTCTCCGTACCAATCCCATCAAACCTGCAGACAAAGGGGGTGCTGTTGTAGTGTGACGCACTGACCTCAACTTTGTTTGGGCCAGTCGGCAACCCTAACACCTCATTCGTACGGCTCAAGGAGGATTCCACTCCACACCATCAGAAAACTTTCTCCGGCACTATCACTGACCTCATCCACTCTGGAGAACTCCCGACCACTACCAGCAAAATCATAGTTCCCCTACCCCACATTGCTTGCTTCTACCTCCTTCCCAAGATTCACAAACCACTGTCCAGGTTAGCCTATTGTCTGTGCTTGCTCCTGCCCTACTGAACTCATGTCCTCATATCTCAATTCCATTTTATCCCCCTTGGCTCAGTTCCTTCCCACCTACACCCACGACACTTCTCATGCCCTCAATCTTCTAATTAGTTTTCAATTCCCTGGCCCTGATCATCTCATCTTCACCATGGAGGCTCAGTCCCTATATACATCTATCAGCCATCAGGAAGGCCTCAAAGCCCTCTGCTTTTTTAACAAAGGAACTAACCAATCCCCCTTCACCACTACCCTCCTCTGTCTGGCAGAACTGGCCCTCACCCCAAACAATTTTCCTTCTGTACCTCACACCTTTTCTACACCCATGGGTACTCGCATGGGCCCAAGCTATACCTCTTCATCGGCTATGCTAAACAGTTATGTTCGATGCCTTCCCCGGTTATACTCCCCAACTCTTCCTCCGCGACCCTGACTGCTGCTTCATGCACCAATGCTAAACTTGTCAATTTTATGTTTTGCCATTACCTTCCACCCTGCCCTTAAATTTACTTGGTCCATCTCTGACACCTCCCTCCCCTTTCTTGATCTCTGTCTCCATCTCTGGAGACAATCAATCAACATCTTTTATAAACCTGCTGACTCCCATCGTTACCTCTACTATATCTCCTCCCACCCTATCTCCTGTAAAAATGCTATTCCCTTTTCTCAGTTTCTTCACCTCTACTGCATCTGCTCCCAAGATACGGTTTTCCATTCCAGAAGTCCTCCTTCAAAGAAGGGGGTTTCCCTCCCTCTACTATTGACGGTGCCCCCACCCTCATCTCCTCCATTTCCCATACATCCGCGCTCACCCATCCTCCCCACGCCGTAATAGTGAGAGTCTCTTTGTCCTTACCTACCACCCCATCAGCCTTCACATCCAACACATTATCCCCTGCAACATCTGCCATCTCCAAAGGGATCCTATCACTAAACATATCTGTACTTCTCCCCCCACCCCACCACTTTCTGCAAGGATCGCTCCCTCTATGATTCCCATATCCATTCACTGCTCCTCACTAATTTCCCTCCAGGCACTTATCCCTGCAAGCAGTGTAAGTAGGACCTGCCCATGCACCTCCAACCAGGGCCCCAGGCAGTAACACTGCACCTGCAAGGATGTGGCCAGTGCTCCCAATGCAGCCTCCTCTACGTAGGTGAGACCATTTTAAAGCTGAAGGATTGCTTCATTGGGCATCTCCTACCATCCGCCACATGCGGGACTTCCTGGCAGCCAAACATTTTAATTCTGACTCCCATTCCCAGTCCAATGTGTCGATCTACGGCCTCCTCTTGTGCCAAGTTGAGGCCGCCCTTGGGATGGAGGAGCAACACCTTGTATTCTGTCAGGGTACCCTCCAAACTGATGGCATGAATATTGATTTCTCCCTCTGGTGAATGAATTTCCTCTCTCCCCACCGCCCTTCCCCCCTGCTGTTCTCTAATCTCAACTTCCACTTCTGCTCACCTGCCTTATACTTACTTACCCCAGGTCCCTCCTCTTTCCTTTCCTCCTATTGTTCACTCTCTTCTCCTATCAGATTCTTTCTGATGCCCTTGACCTGAAGAAGGCCCTCAACCTGCAACAACAACTGTGCACTCCTTTCCATGGATGCTACCTGACCTGTGAAGTTCCTCCAGCATTTTGTGTGTGTTGCTTTCTCTCTCTAACTCTGCACCTTGTTCCCTCCTACAGGTTGGCCTCTTCCTCTGTCGCTCTCCGGTCCTGTGCCTGGTATCAAACCCTGCCTGCCCAGGGCAGGTGATCTGCGGAGACAATTTGGGGAACGTTTACTTCCTTGGCTGGCGCCCTCCTCTTCAACAGCCGTGAACTGCGCTGGCGGGGGGGGGGGAACCAGTCCAGGAACCCGAGCTGCTACAATCCGGGAGAAGTCCAAGCATCAGGCAGGGTTGCAGGCTGAGATGGAGACCCTCAGATAGATGTCACCACCACACGGGCTCTTGTGAAAGGGGGATTCTCTCCCTGTCAGGGTCAAGTATCTCCAACAGAGGCCCTTGTTAAAGGGAAGGCTCCTCTCAATCTAGGATGCCAATTAAAGAGGGAGTCTGTCTCCAACAGAGAGGAGTCTCCATCACAGACCCATTAAAGGGGGGATCTCACTTCATCAGAGACCCCCCTTTGAAGGGAGATCTCTTTCCATCGGAGACCCTTAAAAAAGGAGGGATTGTCTCTGCATCAGGGACCCCTGTTGAAGAGAAAGTCCCTCTCAATGCAGGATCCCCTCAAAAGGGGGGGGGAATCATCTGGGATCTCTGTTAAAAGGTGGGGGTTGCCTCAGTCCATCAGGGACCTCTGTTGGAACACTGGTGAGAGGGGGTGATGTGACCAGCCTGGTGCCATCCTCTCACACCAGAACGTCTCAGCAGCACTACGTTGGCATGCACTTGGTAATGATGGCCAGGCTAACTCGCTCTCTGCCTCACTGTGGACAGTGGAGCTACGCCTGTTTGCTGCTTCTCTCTCCACCCACCCCCCAGGAATAGCTGGTGCCAGGACCAGAGATGTTGATCAGACTGTGATTAGAGAAACCCCAGCAGGAATGAGAACAAAATAAAAATGCATTAAACCACGTCTTCCATCTGCCTGTTCTGTGAACCACTTGAGTTGCAGAAACGTTTGATATTGTACGTTTGATGGAGGGGGTAGAAGAACAGACCACACAGCTCTGCTCTCCCTGTCCATCTCACCAACCTCAGTCACTCCTCTACCCACCCCCCGTGCCCTGAGTTACTGTGTCCCCACTAACATTAACCCAGCTCCCTCACACTCTCTGCCAGTAGCCCTCTCATTAACCTGAGGGAGACAGGCGCTTTCCTGCCCAAAGAGTACATGAACCCTGGGTCAAACAACCTCCCAGCTGATGGATTTTGATACATTGGGAGAGAGAGGAAGGACAATTGGGATAGAAGCACACCAGGACATACAGGGCTGAATGGCCTGTTATTTCCCCACTGATTATCTCTGCTCCAGATAATATTCGTCCCAGTGGAGCAGAAATATTCCCGAGCACATCTCCACCACTGACAGCCTCGCTTTAAATGAAGTGCACCCTCCCCCCACACACTGGGCTAATTCATCCTTCCCAACCTTTAGATTTATCTCAACTGCTGTTCTCATTCATGTTCTCTCTCTCCCTCTCCTCCCCTCCCTCCCTCTCCCTCACACACACCTGCCCCTGTCCATGACCTCATTGCACAGTGAAAAGGCTCCTTCCTCCTCAGCACGACCCACCCTCCCCACCCAAAAATTTGATGTTGCAGTGGACTCCCAAGTCAGATCAAACTTTTTTTTATTTCACATGGAGACTTCACAAGTGCAAACATTCACTCAGTCAGAGTCCGACTCAAGGTGAGACACGACAATGTGGGAGGCCTTCCTGGGCCATGGGCACGATTCACTACCTGCGGGGCTGGTGTCGGATGGTGCGTAGGAGAGGGCAGTCTCCTCTGAGGGTGAGGCAAGAGAGAACAGCAGAGCACAGTACAGAAAAAGATGGAGTGAGAGAGAGTGGAGGGCTAATAGAACAAGAGCTAAGGAGAGTTAATGAGAGTGAACAGAATAAATGACGGGATCAGAGCAAGAGAGAAAGAATGGAGCAGATCAAAGGAGTGAGAGCGTGAGGACATTCCTCTAACCCCACTCCTGTTCCAGTTCAGTCCCAGCAGGAAGACTCCCAGTCCAGATTCCCAGGAGACGGGACAGGACCCTGCTCACAGCATCTCTCCTCTGCCAGGCCTTCACAGCTCCACAGTGGGGGTTGGTGAGGGGTGTACGGCCTCGACCCCACAGGTCCCAGGTCTGTGGCAGCAGCCGAAAGGCTTGGGTAGGTAGGGAGGAGCGACATCGATCACAGGATCAACCCCCCTCCTGCGTATTCCACTCTCTGTGGGAGAACAAGAGATCAGTGAGACTCACCTGTCAACACACATCTTTCCTCCCCCACCCCTGCCCATCCATCTCTCTCTCCCCACCCCACCCCTCTGGGGGATAGAATTCCCAGGGCTCCGAGGCCTCCCTGCAGAAGATATTCCTTCCCCTCTCCATCTTTAATCGGACAACTCCAACCCGGTTCTGGACTCCTCTTCCCCCACCACCAAGGGAAATACCTTCACTAGCATTTCCCTCTCTTCCCCACCCCCCTCACTGAGGTTACCACTTTGTTTTCATCACTATCTCGTTTCTCCCGCTCTTTCTTTTCTCCGTTTATTTTCTTTCTCTGTTAATTCTTTAACACAAAAGATTCCAGGGAATCAAAGAAAGGAAGATGTGCAATAGAAGCAGAGCAAGAGGAGAGGGGTCCTGATCCAATTATACAGGGTCCCAGCAACGATTCATCGGATCAGTTCCAGGGGAAGGCACGGGATGGGAATTGTCCGAGAAGGAATCTGAGCAGACAAGACCTGTACTCTCTTATTCTTTTCCATAGATGCTGCCTGACCCACTGAGCTCCTCAAATGTTTTCTGTTACTTTCATTATTTTTTCCCCCAGTAACACCCTTTCATTTTAAGCATACAACATAAAACACTACAAAGGCCCTTCAGCCCACAATGTTGTGCTGATCTTGACCCGCTCTCAGATCAGAGCCCTCCATTTTCCTATCATCCATGTGCCTGTCTGAGTTTTTTAAATGCCACTGATGTATCTGCCTCTACCAACGCCCCGAGCAGAGCATTCCATGCACTCACCATTCTCTGTTTAAAGAATTTACCTCTGATATTCTCCTGTACTTTCCTCCAATCACCCCAAAATTATGCCCTGCAGGGAAGTCTGGGACTTTCCACCCTACCTGTGCCTCTTATCATCTTGTACATCTCTTACCATATTGCCTCTGGTTCTCCTTCACTCAATCTATCTTCATTAGACATGCTCTCTAATCCAGGCAAAGCTTCCGCATCCTTCCTTTGATGAGACTACCAGAACTGAACGCAATATTCCAAGTGTGTCTAACCAGAGTTTTATAGAGCTGCAACATTATCTTATGGATCGTGATCTCAATCCCGAGTAATGAAGGTCAAGGCATCATACACCACCTTAACAATCCAACAACTTGTGTGGCAACCTTGAGGGATCTATGGACATGTACCCCAAGATTGCTCTGTTCCACCACACCGCTGAAAATCTTGCCATTAACCCTGTACTCTGCCTTCAAATTCCATCTTCCAAAGTGGATCACTTCACACTTCTCGGGGTTGAACTCCATCTGCCGCTTCTCAGCCCAGCTCTGCATCCTGTCAATGTTCCACTGTAACCTACAACTTCACCAACCTTCGTGCCCTCGCAAGCTTACTAACCCACCCATCCAGGCAGAATACGCTTCATGTACCACCACTCCTAGCCTTCTATTGGCCAGCCAAGTTCCCTGGATCCCTAATTAGACCACGTTTCTCCAAATACTCGTAAATCCTGTCTCTTAAGAATCATCTCCAATCATTTGCCCACAACTGAAGTAAAACTTATTGGTCTTTTTTTCCCCCCTCCCCTCTCCCTCATTCACTTTTTTCTATAGTTCTCTACTGCCTCACTCACTTTTTCTCTCTTGTATTCTCTTACTCTCATTTTTTTCCCCCTCCTCATTTCCCCTCATTCACTTTCAGCAGAGAGGGAGGGATGTCGTTGCTCCATTCAGCACTATGGATACCTGGCTCGTCCCCACAAACCACCAGAGTTCCCATCTCTGTCCTGAATGACCAATCCATTACTCTGAGACAGAACCTCTTCTCCACTCCCAGTCAGTGGGAAACACCATAATCCACACACTCATTCTATCAATCCTCAGGAGGGCTTTCAATGAGATCCCCTTCGTTCTCCTGCACCCGAGAGAGTACAGGTCCAGTCTACTTAACCTCTCCTCACTGGAAAAATCCACACCCCCCATCCTGTTCCAGGAAATGACCAGGTGAACCTTCTCTGCTGTCCCTGTCACATGTCTCCCCTTCCTTCGAACTTTCCCAGGGAATGTCTCAGCAGTACCCTGTATCATTGAAGCAAGACCTCTCAACCTTTTACACTCCCCTCTATCACACCCTTCCCTTTCCTTAGGTCAGGAGAGCAGACCACACAATTACAATAAAACCCTTCCTATTGTTGTCTGCAAGTATCAAGAGTACCCATCTGGGGCTGGGGCTGGGGCTGAGACTCACCTGAGGGGGTTCAATGAAGGCCAGCCAGTCGGAGGCATGGGTGGGGAGCAGGCCCATCGACTGGCACTTGTACACAGCCAGAGCCAGCCCCACCAAGTTGCCGATGAGGTACACCAGCCCCTGTAACCACTGCTGGCTCGAGCTCTCCAAAAGCTTGAAAGCTAGGGGAGGAAAGGATGATTGTATGAAGCAGTAAGGAACCTGTCTGACCGCACCGGGTTGGGGGGTGGGGGAAGAGAGGGGGAGTGAACGAATACACGAGGAATTCTGCAGACGCTGGAAATTCAAGCAACACACATCAAAGTTGCTGGTGAACGCAGCAGGCCAGGCAGCATCTCTAGGAAGAGGTATAGTCAACGTTTCGGGCCGAGACCCTTCGTCAGGACTAACTGAAGGAAGCGCTAGTAAGAGATTTGAAAGTGGGGGTGGGAGGGGGAGATCCAAAATGATAGGAGAAGACAGGAGGGGGAGGGATGGAGCCAAGAGCTGGACAGGTGATTGGCAAAAGGGATATGAGAGGATCATGGGACAGGAGGTCCGGGGAGAAGGACGAGGGGGAGGATGAGCAAGGGGTATAGTCAGAGGGACAGAGGGAGAAAAAGGAGAGAGAGAGAGAAAGAATATGTGTATATAAATAAATAACGGACGGGGTACGAGACCTAATCAGTTCCCCTCTACCACCACTCTGCTCCGTCTAGCGGAATTAGTCCTTACTCTTAATAATTTCTCCTTTGGCTCCTCCCACTTCCTCCAAACTAAAGGTGTAGCCATGGGCATCCGTATGCCTGCCTTTTTGTTGGCTTTGTGGAACACTCTATGTTCCAAACCTATTCTGGTATCTATCCCCCACTTTTCCTTCGCTACATCGATGACTGCATTGGCGCTGCTTCCTGCACGCATGCTGAGCTCGTTGACTTCATTAACTTTGCCTCCAACTTTCACCCTGCCCTCAAGTTTACCTGGTCCATTTCCGACACCGCCCTCCCCTTTCTAGATCTTTCTGTCTCTATCTCTGGAGACAGCTTATCTATTGATGTCCACTCTAAGCCTACTGACTCTCACAGCTATCTGGACTATTCCTCTTCTCACCCTGTCTCTTGCAAAAATGCCATCCCCTTCTCGCAATTCCTCCATCTCCACCGCATCTGCTCTCAGGATGAGGCTTTTCATTCCAGGACGAGGGAGATGTCCTCCTTTTTTAAAGAAAGGGGCTTCCCTTCCTCCATCATCAACTCTGCTCTCAAACGCATCTCCCCCATTTCACGTACATCTGCTCTCACTCCATCCTCCCATCACCCCACTAGGAATAGGGTTCCCCTGGTCCTCACCTACCACCCCACCAGCCTCCGGATCCAACATATTATTCTCCGTAACTTCTGCCACCTCCTGCGGGATCACACCACTAAGCACATCTTTCCCTCCCCCCCCTCCGCTTTCCGCAGGGATCGCTCCCTACGTGACTCCCTTGTCCATTCGTCCCCCCCATCCCTCCCCACTGACCTCCCTCCTGGCACTTATCCTTGTAAGCGGAACAAGTGCTACACATGCCCTTACACTTCCTCCCTCACTACCATTCAGGGCCCCAGACAGTCCTTCCAGGTGAGGCGACACTTCACCTGTGAGTCGGCTGGGGTGATATACTGCGTCCGGTGCTCCCGATGTGGCCTTCTATATATTGGTGAGACCTGACGCAGACTGGGAGATCATTTTGCTGAATACCTACGCTCTGTCCGCCAGAGAAAGCAGGATCTCCCAGTGGCCACACATTTTAATTCCACATCCCATTCCCATTCTGATATGTCTGTCCACGGCCTCCTCTACTGTAAAGATGAAGCCACACTCAGGTTGGAGGAACAACACCTTATATTCTGTCTGGGTAGCCTCCAACCTGATGGCATGAACATTGACTTCTCTAACTTCCGCTAATGCCCCACTTCCCCCTCGTACCCCATCCGTTATTTATTTATATACACACATTCTTTTTCTCCCTCTGACTATACCCCTTGCCCATCCTCTGGGTTCCCCCCCCACTTTCCTTCTCCCTGGGCCTCCTGTCCCATGATCCTCTCATATCCCTTTTGCCAATCACCTGTCCAGCTCTTGGCTCCATCCATCCCCCTCCTGTCTTCTCCTATCATTTTGGATCTCCCCCTCCCCCTCCCAAATCTCTTACTAGCTCTTCTTTCAGTTAGTCCTGATGAAGGGTCTCAGCCCGAAACGTCACTGTACCTCTTCCTAGAGATGCTGCCTAGCCTGCTGCGTTCACCAGCAACCTTGATGTGTTGCTGGAGTGAACGAATGGTTGTACGAGGAGCGGCATGTCAGAGCAAAGAATGTGTCAACCAGCCTGGAAGGGAGAACAGACGCAGAAGGGATGGGGGAAAAGATCGGATAAGGGAGGGGAGCGAAACGGGGTGGGATGGAGGTGAAAGGAGTGGAAGAAACGTGGTAACAGGAGGGCTGAGGAGAGAATGGCAGGGAGTGGAGAAGAAGAGATGAATGGAGGGAAGGAGTGAGCTAAAGAGGAGGAGAAGCATTACTCACTGGCAGAGATGGACATCAGGGCCTGGATGGGTCTCCAGGCCATCATGCACACCATCATAATGGGAAAGATGGAGATGGTGTTGCCTGCCATGTACATGATGAACAGATTCATGGGTACCTGCTTCAGAGGCCCCAGGGCCACATCCCAACACCGCTGCGAAGGACAGGAGACAAGATAGGGGTCACACACAAGGGGGAAGGATTGATCCTGGTCTACATCCCTTCCACCATATCCAGGCCTATCCACTCACAGCTGTACATCTGATACCCAGCCCCTCTCCCTGAACATCTCAGACTCTCCCCCCTCACTCCCCTCCCTTCCTGCCTCACCCCTTCCCTCCCCCACTCTTTCCCCTCCTTCCACGTTTCCTACTCCACTCTTCGCCCCTCTTCCCTCACCTCCACCCCTCCTTTTATCTCTTCCCTCCTCCCTATCACTTCTTCTACACTCTTCCTCCCTCCATCACCCTTTCCACCTCCCTCCCAATTCCTCCTCCTTTCTTTCTTCCTCACGCAATCCTCAACATCTCCTGCACATCCCTATTCCATCCCCCTCCTGTTCAATGTCATCATCCCACCAGCCCCTTGCTCCATCTCTCCCTCCCCACCAGGATCTCCCACCCTATCCTCTGCTCCTTTCCCCATCCCCCACCAGCACGAAACTGCTCAATGCGTTCACCTCACCTAGAAATTGTGCAGACTGATCCCATGATATCCAGGGTTTTGCCCACCCGAGGATAACCACATTATTGGGAGAAACCACTCCCAAATGCACCTCCATTACAGAGATCCCCCCCCCACCCAAGGATGGCCAAGTTATCATGACAACCTTTGTCACAGTCCAGATTAGAGACATACCCATGCCCAAGGGAGCCTATGTTATTGATACCCCCACCCAAGTGTGCCTTTTATACCCTCTCCCAAGAGTGCTCATGTTATGAAGGAGTGGGATGCACCTTCTCAACCAGGATCCGGTCCGTCTCCTGCACACTGGTGTCGGGCAGCTGCCTCTCGGAGTAGCCAATGGGGTAAACTGGCTCTCCTTGTGCACCCTGTCGCTCACGCCCCCTGAAAGGAAGACACAGTGGGTGAGAAGCAGGGAGAGAGAAGGGGGTAAAAGGTGGTGGGGGGGGGACAGAGAGCAAAGGGGAGCTGGGGAAGGGAACCAAGGGGGTGAGGAACTAGGGTAAGAGGGGACGAGTCGGCTGAAAGCCATGTTGTAAGCTGGCAGAGTCTTCTGCACCCCACCCCCCGTCTATGCCCCCTTCCCACTAACCCTCACTGTCCCTTTACAGTCGGCCCTCCTTATCTGTGAGTTCCACATGCCCGAATTCAACCAACCACAAATCGAGAAAACCCGGAAGTGCTCTTCCAGCACTTGTTGTTCGAGCACGTACAGACTTTTTTTTTGTCATTATTCCCTAAACAATGTAGTGTAACAACTATTTTACATAGTATTTACATTGTATTAGGTATTATAAGAAATCTAGAGATGACAAAGTATACAGGAGGATGTGCGTAGGTTATCGTGGATCAGGATCAAAAAAAACGGAAATTCTCTTACTAAGTCGGAACAGGTACATCCGGTATTATTTAGAGATAGTTAGTCAAACGTTTGTCTTAGTATATAGTATATATTTTACCTTTCTATGCATATAAAACACTTAAGAAACGTATGTTTCAGCGCCAGGCTTGGGAATGGAAATTCCCGAGTTCGATCCAGTGACAGATCGCTCCCGAGCACGCTGTCCATCCCTGCCGGGTTGATTTGGAGGATCAAAAACCCAAAACCCAATAATTAAACCACTGCGTTGCTTAGTAATAATTGTAGCTTTCATCGGGGCAGGGGCTTTCTCACTTTATACTTTAACATTGTTCCGATCGTTGACTGACTGTAGGCTAACACTTTTCCAATGACAGATGGTGTTTCATCTCTTTCCAATCGCTTTATTATTTCAACTTTATTTTAAATCGCGATCATGATTATTTTCGTGAACAGAAACACTGTGGATTCAGAGCTCCGCCACCGGGTCCTAATGCCCACCGCACTTAGACAGGTTGAATAAGGGACTTGAGCATCTGCGAGGGGTCCCAGAACCAATCCCTCGCGGATAAGGAGGGCCAACTGTACTTGCTCCCCACCCCACCTCTCACTCTCACACTGCATCTCCTTTCCTCCTCTCCATTTCTCACACCTACCCTTCCCCATCTCCTGACCCCAGCCTGATCCCAAACCCCTCCCCTTCCCTAACTTCCCACTTTCCCCACACCATTCCTCCTTTCCCCTCTGCATCTCTTCCCTTCCCCTCTGTCTCCCATCTCCATTCCCCTTTACACAACCATTTCATCTCCCCCCAACTGCCCTCTTGCTCCACTTTCCACCCTCTTTACCTTACTCGCAATGCCACTAGGGTGAAAGAGAAAAAAAACCTGGGCACCCAAAGGTGTTAGTGCCTGAGCACCAAGATGGGGGGGAGGGTCGTTGGCCCAAAAGGCACACATGAAGCTGGCATAACAAAACCAATCAGACCAAGGACAGGTCAACAGAGCTATCAGCATTCCTGAGTATTACAAAAGAGCCCAATGAGCACCCCAGCGTGGCAAATCAGAGCCAACCCATGACCAAAGGGCAGGGACACTGGAGGCACTCAAGCACCCATGGATGGCTTAAAGAAATCAACTGCTCACCCAATGGCAACACAACAGAGCCATCAAGCAGCCAAGGGCAGCACGACCGATGGAGCCAAACGGGACGCACGGTGTCAACCAACCACCTGAGGGTGGTGGTGCCATAAAAGAGCCAACAGGAGGGCAATGTAACGCAACCAAACAGGCAGCTACAGGTGGTTAGATAGAGCTAACCTGACACTCTCATGTGGCATAGTGAACCCAGCACCCAGGTGTGATGTGCTGGTCAACCAGACACCTGAGAGCGGTTTAAGACGTCAACTAGGCACTGAGGGTGCTACGACAGAACCAAGACTGCAAGCCAAACGCAGCACTGTCCAAGCAATCATAAGACCATAAAATATAGGGGCAGCATTAGGCTATTCAGCCCCTCAGGCCTGCTTTGCCACTCTCCTTTCCCCGTAACCTTTCACACCCTGACTAACCAAGGACTTATCAACCTCTGTCTTAAATACTCCCAACGGCTTGCCTCCACAGCTGTCTGTGGCAATGAATTGCAATCAATCACCACCCAGTGGCTAAAGAAATTGTTCCTCATCTCTATTCTAAATGGACAACCTTGTATTCTGAGGCTGTTCCCTCTGGTCCTAGACTCCCCCCAAAGGAAACAAGACTTACCCCTTGTAATAATGATCAGTGGGGCAGAGAGAATTAGCAACACGTACAAACTTACACAACTGATACCTGTTTGCACACCTACTAAGTTTTCCTGATCTTCCATGAACAGTCAAAGAACAGAAAATATTTTTTTAAATTTCAAAATATGCTTTATTCAAAAATAAAATTCTGAACAATAAACCATTCAATGACTCTCAATCCTTTACAGATGTTTCCATTACAGTCTATACATTTCCACACTTTTGGCCACCCACGTGGCACTCTGTTGGTTCACCTTACCACACCATTGTTGAGGGGTATACTCCCCACCACCCGACCCTTCCCACTCCTGCGGGAGAAGAACCTTAAACTGTGGTCCTTCTCCACCGGGCCCTTGCTGTGGCTGCACCAAGTTTCAGTGCGTCCCTCAGCACGTACTCCTGCAGCCGAGAATGTGCCAGTCGGCAGCATTCTCCCACGGACATCTCCATGTGCTGGTAGATCATCAAGTTTCGGGCCGACCAAAGAGCATCCTTCACTGAGTTGATGATCTGCCAGCAGCACCGGATGTTGGTCTCCGTGTGCGTCCCCGGGAACAGCCCGTAGATCAGAGAGTCCTCTGTTACGCAGCTGCTGGAGATGAAACATGACACCAGCCTGTCCATCCTCCTCCACACCCTCTCTGCGAACTGACAGTGTGCAAAGAGGTGGGTCACAGACTCCTCCTCACTGCAGTCCTCCCATGGACAGTGGGGTGCGGAGACGACGTTCCGGGTGTACAGGAGGGATGTGACTGGGAGGGCCCCTCTCATCGCCAGCCAGGCGAGGTCCTGGTGCCTGTTGGTGAGGTCTAGCGATGAGACATTTTGCCAGATGAACTGGACGGTCTGCTCAGGGAACCACCCCACTGTGTCCATCCCGTCCTTCTCCTGCAGTGCCTGCAGGACATTACGTGCCGACCACTGCCTGATGGCTCTGTGGTCCAAGGCGATGGCCTGGAAGAACTTTTCTACGAAGGACAAGTATGGCGGCAACAACCAGCTGACTGGGGCATTGCGCGGGAGTGGGGCCAGACCCATCCTTCGTAGCCAGGGCGACAGGTAGAACCTGGGCACATAGTGGTACTTGGTGCCCACATACCTAGGTTCTACACACAACCTGATGCAGCCACACACAAAGCAGGCCATTAGGGTGAGGGCGACATTGGGGACGGTCTTGCCCCCATTGTCCAGGGACTTGTGCATGACAGTCCATCTCACCCGCTCCATCTTGGATCCCCAGACGAATCTGAAGACAGCTCGGGTGATTTCCGAGCTGTGGGAGCGGGATCGGGCCACACCTGAGCCAAGTACAGCAGCCCTGAGAGCACCTCACACCTGATGACCAGGTTCTTGCCCGTTATCCATAGGGAGCACCCACCCCACAGTCCCAGTTTCACCTTGGCAATCCTCTCCTGCCAGTTCTTCCTGCATGCCTCGGCCCCTCCGAACCAGATCCCCAACACCTTCACGTGGTCAGACCTGATGGTGAAGAGGACGCTGGATCGGTCAGGCCAGTTACCGAAGAGCATGGCTTTGCTCTTCATGCGGTTGACCCTGGCCCCCCAAAGCTAGCTCAAACTGTTTGCAGATGCTGATCAGCCAAAGAACAGAAAATGTAATACCAGTTAAAAGGGAGCTTCTGCTGCTGTTACATGTTCCTCGTGGTCTCATTTCGAACCTTCACGTGTCCATGGGCACCTCACAGCCATGATAGTTGTTCTCATACAAAGTTATGGCTGCCAGCAAACTTGAAACATCTGCTTTTATATTCATTTCTTACCAATTAAAATATTACATTCCATTGACATTGGCTATAAGTCATGTGTTTGACCTTTAGCACCTTTTTATTGGCTCTACTCTAGGCCAGCACCCATTCATTGCCCTCTACCGTGCAAGTGACAATCAATAATTTATGGCTCTTTGTTCTCAATCAGCTTGAATCACACCAAGCCGCAAACCCTCACGTAATATCCAACCAAAGAACACCTCCCAAATAACTCATTTGGAAATGATCCCGAGTTCAGCAGATTACCCGAGGCATCATTGTGTCTACTTTAAACTGATCTAGCCAAGCGACTGACTCACAAAATGGAAAATCCAGTCTTTTTCATAAAATGGCAGCATCTATCTCCTCCCTCATGGCACGAACAAAGGCAATTAGTCCGCCTGCTCCCGCTGTCCTTGATTCATTTGAATTCACTGCTTTACAGACATTTCTAGCAATATCTAGGCCTTTCAATATTCAATAGGTTTCAGTGAGATTCCTCCACATTCTTCTAAACTCTAGCAAGTATAGTTCCTGTACCATCAAACGCTCCTCATGCCAAAACCCTTTCACTCCCAGAATAATTCACGTGAACCCTCTCCAATGTCAGCACATTCTTCCTTTGAAAAACAGTTCACAATACTCCAAGTGAGGCCTCACCAGAGCCTCAGTATTACATCCTTAGTCTTCTTAAAATGAGTGCTAATTTGCCTTCCTCAGCACAGACTCAACCTGACAGTTACACTTCAGGGAATCCTGCACAAGGAATCCCGAGTCCCCTTGTACCTCAGGTTTTTTGAATTTACTGCCCATTTAGAAAATGGCCTAAACTTTTGTTGCTGCTAACAAAGTGTACGACCATACACTTTCCTACACTATATACCATCGTGCTACTCCTTTCTCCATTCTCCTTATCTGAGACCTGCTGCAGACTTCCAGCTTTTCTAACACTGCCCTTCCTATCTTTATATTGTGTGCAAAGCTGGCCACAAAATCATCAATTCCACCAAATCATTGACGTATAACATACAAAGAATCGGTCCCAACACCGAGCACTAGTCACCTGCAGCCAACCAGCAAAAGCTCCCTGTATTCCCACTCTGCCTCCTGCCAATCAGCCAATCCTCTTATCTATGCTGGTATGCCAGCTGGATCCTGGACTCCCTATCAGATCGCCAGCAGGTGGTAAGAGTGGGCTCTCTCACCTCTGCCCCTCTGACTCTCAACACAGGAGCCTCCCAGGGCTGTGTCCTAAGCCCCTCCTCTACACCCATGACTGTGTCACCACCCACAGCTCCAAACTGCTAATTAAATTTGCAGATGATACTACACTGATTGGCCTTATTTCAAATAATAACATGACAGCCTACAGAGAAGCCATCACCCTGACAGAGTGGAGTCAAGAAAACAACCTCTCCTGCAATGTCGCAAAAACAAAGGAGCTGGTTGTGGACTACAGGAGGAATGGAGCCAGGCTAACCCCTATTGACATCAATGGATCTACGATTGAGAGGGTGAACAGCTTTAAGTTTCTCGGTATACACATCACCAAGGACCTCACTAGGCCTGTACATACTGGCTGTGCGATGAAAAAACACACAACAGCATTAAAGCCAGGACCAACAGACCCTGGGACAGCTTCTTTCACCAGGCCATCAGACTGATTAATTCACACTGACACAATAGTATTTCTAAGCTATATTAACTGTTCTGTTGTATATCTTACTGTACATACTATTTATTACAAATTACCATAATTTGCAAATTGCACATTCAGATGGAAACATAATGTAAAGATTTTTACTCCTCGTGTATGTGAAGGATGTAAGAAATAAAGTCAATGAAATTCAACTCAAAGCAGCATCTTGACAAAGGCCTTTTGAAAATGCAAGTAAACAACATCCACCGATTCTTTTTGTCTATCCTCCTTATTTCTTCAGAGTTTCAACAGATCTGTCTGTCAAGATTTTCCCTTAAGGCAACCATGCTGATCTTAGCCTTTTTTACTTTGTGCCTCCAATTTCCGAGACCTCATTCTTAACAATCGACTCCAACCACTGAGGTCAGACCAACTGGCCTATAATTTCCTTTCATCAGCCTCCCTCCCTTCTTGAAGAGTGGAGTGACATTTGTAATTTTCCAGTTCTCCAAAACGATGCCAGAATCTCGTGATTCTTGAAAGAGCACCTCCACAATCTCTTTAGCTACCTCTTTCAGAAGCCTGGGATGTGGTCTGTCTTGTCCAGGTGACTTATCCACCTTCAGACCTTTCAGCTTCCCAAGCTCCTTCTGCCTAGTAATAACAATTGCACTCACTTCTGCCCCAACAGAACAGCAGATGCAATTTAATGTGGATAAATGTGAAGTTATCCACTTTGGTGGCAAAAATAGGAAAACAGATTATTATCTGAATGGTGGCCGATTAGGAAAGGGGGAGGTGCAACGAGACCTGGGTGTCATTATACACCAGTCATTGAAAGTGGGCATGCAGGTACAGCAGGCGGTGAAAAAGGCGAATGGTATGCTGGCATTTATAGCAAGAGGATTCGAGTACAGGAGCAGAGAGGTACTACTTCAGTTGTACAAGGCCTTGGTGAGACCACACCTGGAGTATTGTGTGCAGTTTTGGTCCCCTAATCTGAGGAAAGACATCCTTGCCATAGAGGGAGTACAAAGAAGGTTCACCAGATTGATTCCTGGGATGGCAGGACTTTCATATGAAGAAAGACTGGATGAACTGGGCTTGTACTCGTTGGAATTTAGAAGATTGAGGGGGGATCTGATTGAAACGTATAAAATCCTAAAGGGACTGGACAGGCTAGATGCAGGAAGATTGTTCCCGATGTTGGGGAAGTCCAGAACGAGGGGTCACAGTTTGAGGATAAAGGGGAAGCCTTTTAGGACCAAGATTAGGAAAAACTTCTTCACACAGAGAGTGGTGAATCTGTGGAATTCTCTGCCACAGGAAACAGTTGAGGCCAGTTCATTGGCTGTATTTAGAGGGAGTTAGATATGGCCCTTGTGGCTACGGGGGTCGGGGGTATGGAGGGAAGGCTGGGGCGGGGTTCTGAATTGGATGATCAGCCATGATCATAATAAATGACGGTGCAGGCTCGAAGGGCCAACTGGCCTACTCCTGCACCTATTTTCTATGTTTCTATGTAACACTCTCAAACTTCCAGCATAATGTCTTTCACAGTGAAGACGGATGCAAAATATGCATTTAGTTTGTTTAAAATTTCCGTGTCCCCATTACTACTTCTATAACATCATTTTCCAGTGGTCCAATATCTACTCTTGCCTCCCTTTGACTATACATCTGAAAAACTTTTTGGTGTCCCCTTTGATTATTATTTACCTTACCTTCATATCTCATCTTTTCCCTCCTTTTGGCTTTTTTAATTGCCTTCTGTTGTTTATTAAAAGCTTCCCAATCCTCTAACTTCCCACTAATTTTTGCTCTTATTTTTGCCTCCTCTTTCTCTTTGATGTTGTTTTTGACTTCCCTTGTTTTTGTTTGGGGTATATCTATCCCGCGCCTTCCAAATTGCTCCCAGAAACTCCGTCATCCCTGCTGGTGTCCCCTTCCAATCAACGTTGCTCAGCTCCCCTCTCATTCAACTGTAATTCCCTTTACTCCACTATAATCCTGTACATCTGACTTTAGCTTCTCCCTCTCAACTTGCATGGTGAGCTCTATCATATTGTCATCATCACTGCCTCAGAAGGGTTCCTTTACATTAAACTCGGGACTTAGAGAACAAATCTGTAGAAAGATCGCTTGTTAAGATGGTGACGATATGCCAATTAGTGGAGTGGTGCTGCAGCAACAACCTGGCACTCAACGTCAGTAAGACGAAAGAGCTGATTGTGAACTTCAGGAAGGGTAAGATGAAGCAGCACATATGAATCCTCATAGAGGGATCAGAAGTGGAGAGAGTGAGCAGTTTCAAGTTCCTGGGTGTCAAGATCTCTGAGGATCTAACCTGGTTCCACCATATCGATGCAGTTACAAAGAAGACAGCGGCTATACCTCATTAGCAGTCTGAAGAGATTTGGTATATCAACAAATACACTCAAAAACTTCTATAGATCTACCGTGGAGAGCATTCTTACAGGCTGCATCACTGTGTGGTATGGGGTAGCTACTGCACAGGACCAGAAGAAGCTGCAGAGGGCTGTAAATTTAGTCAGCTCTATCTTGGGTACTAGCCTACAAAGTACCCACAACATCCTCAAACAGCGGTGTCTCAGAAAGGCAGCGTCCATTATTAAGGACCTCCAGCACCCAGGGCATGGCCTTTTCTCACTGTTACCATCAGGTAGGAGATACAGAAGCCTGAAGGCGCACACTCAGCGATTCAGGAACAGTTTCTTTCCCTCTGCCATCCGATTCCTAAATGGACATTGAACCCTTGAACACTACCTCACTTTTTAAATACATATTATTTGTTTTTTGCATGATTTTTAATCTATTCAATATATGTATACTGTAATTGATTTACTTATTTAGTATTATTATTTTTTTTTGTTTTTTTTCTTCTATATTATGTATTGCATTGAACTGCAGCTGCAAAGTTAACAAATTTCACCACAGATGCCGGTGATGACAAACCTGATTCTGATTCCACTATCTTCTGACAGTACATGATTTTAACTTCCACATATTGACTGCGGCTCCCATACTGAAAAAGGACTCGGTGGGACAGGGTTTGTCAAATGCAGTCAGGAAAGTTTCCTTAATCAGTGGATAGAAGTCCCAATGTAAGAGTGTGCAATACTTGATCTGCTATTAGGGAATGAGTCTGGGTAGGTGACAGAAGTCTGTGTAGGGGAACACTTTGTATCTAGTGATCGTAATGTCATTAGTTTCAAAGTAAATATGGAAAAATAGCGGTCTGGGCTGCGGTTTGAAATTTTTAATTGGACAAAGGCCAATGTTGATGGCATCAGAAAGGATCTGCCAAGTGTGCATTGCACAGGTTGTTTTCCAGCAAAGGTGTACAGTTGGTAAGTGGGAGGCTTTCAAAAGTGACAGTACAAAGTTTGTATGTGCCTGACAAAATAAAAGGCCAAGCCAACAGGTTTAGGGAATCTTGGTTCTCAGGAGATATTGAGGCCCTGGTTAAGAAAAAAAAGGAGGTGCATAGCAGGTATAGGCAGGTAGGAATAAATGTGGTATTTAGAGTATAAGAGAACACTTGAGAAAACAGTCAGGTGGGCTAAAAGAATACATGAGGTTGCCTTAGCAGACAAGGTGAAGGAGAATCCCAAAGAATTCCACAGATATGTTTAGAGCAAAAGGATTGTGAGGGACAGAACTGGTCCTGTGGAAGATCAGAATAATAATCCACGTGTGGAGCCAAAAGAGATGCGGGAGATCATAAATGGATTTTTTGCAACTGTATTTACTCAGGAAGTGAGGCATAGCAGCTTCGACTTCATGGACCCCATATAGAGGAGGTATATACTGCCAGGTAAGGTACCAGATGATTGGAGGACAGCTAATGTTGTTCCGCTGTTAAAGACAGGTTCCAAAAATAAAACAGGAAATTATAGGCCAGTGAGCCTTGAATCAGCAGTGGGAAAGATATTGGAAGGTATTCAAAGGCATCGGATATATGAGTATTTGGATAAATACGGACTGTTTGGGGAAGGTCAGTATGGTTTGTGTGTGGTAGGTCATGTCTAACCAATCTTATAGAGTTTCTCAACAATATTACCAGGAAAGTGGGTGAGGGCAAGGCAGTGGATGTTGTCTACATGGGCTGTAGCAAGGCATTTGACAAGGTCCCACATGGCAGGTTGGTCAAAAAGCTTTGGTCACTCAGTATTCAAGATGATATAGTAAATTGAATCAGACACTGGCTTTGTGGCAGAAGCCAGAGAGTGGTAGGAGATGGTTGCCTCTCTGACCGGAGGCCTGTGACTAGTGGAGTGCCACAGGAACTGGTGCTGGGTCCAATGTTGCTTGTCATCTGTATCAATGGTCTGGGTAGTAATGTGGTTAACCAGATCTGTAAATTTCCAGATGACACCAAGATTGGGAGGGTTTTTGACAGTGAGGAAGACTACCTAAGCTTGGAGCGGGATCTGGACCAGCTGAGAAATGGCAGATGGAAGTGCAAGACGTTGCACTTCGATAGGCCCAACCAGGGTAGATTTTACACAGTGACTGTTAGGCCATTGAGGAGCGCTGTAGAACAAAGGGATCTGAGAATACAGGTCCATACTTCACTGAAAGCGGCGTCACAGGTAGATAGGGTTGTAAAGAGAGCTTTTGGCACGTTGGCTTTCATAAGTCAAAGTACTCACAGGAATGGGATGTTGTGCTGAACTTGTATAAGACATTGGTTAGGCCCAATTTTGAGTGTTGTACGCAGTTTTGGTCACCTACCTGCAGGAAAAATGTAAATAAGGTTGAAAAAGTATAGAGAAAATTTACAAGGATGTTGGTGGACTGGAGGATGTGAGTTATAAAGAAAGATTGAATAGTTTAGGACCTTATCCCTTGGGACACAGAAAATTTGTAAATGGACAGTGAACCCGTGAACAGTACCTCACTTTTTAAATATATATTATTTGTTTTTTGCACAATTTCTAATCTATTCAATATACATATACTGTTATTGACTTAATTTATTATTATTTTCTTCTTCTATATTTGCAATGTATTGCATTGAACTGCTGCTGCTAAGTTAATAAATTTCACGACACATGCCGGTAATAATAACCCTAATAAACTTGAGGGGAGATTTGATAGAGGTCTAGGTAGGGTAATTGCAAGCAGGCTTTTTCCATTGAGGTTGAATGAGACTAAAACTCGAGATTAAGGGTGAGAGGTGAAAAGTGGAACTTGAAGGGTAACTTCCTTCATTCAGAGGGTCGTGAGAGAGTGGAACGAGCTGCCAGGGGTGCTTATGAGCTTGATTTCAACACTTAACAGAAGTTTGGAAAGATGCAAGGATGCTGGAGGTATGGGGTGCTATGGTCCCTGTACAGGTCGATGAGAGGAGGAAGTTTAAATGATTTGGCATGGATGTGATGGCTGAAGGGCCTGTTTCTGTGCTGTACTTTTCTGTGACTCTATGACTGTACAACTCCCTAATCAAATCCGGTTCATTGCACAACACCCATCCAGAATAGCCTTTCCCCTTGTGGGCTCAACCCCCAGCAGCTCTAAAAAGCCATCTCGTAGGCATTCTACAAATTACCCCCATTGGGGAAAAAAAACAGCAGCCTTTCCCCCCAGTCCCCCAACAATCTACCTGCATATTGAAATCCTCATGACTATCGTAAACAATATTCTTTTAAAATACGTTGTCTATCTCCCATTGTAATTTATAGCCTGCATCCTGACTACAGGTCGGTGGCCTTTATGTAACTCCCAGCAGTTAAATAACGTTGCAGTTTCTTACATCTCCCCACAAGGATTCTTCCCATCTTATGTCACCTCTTTCCAAAGACTTGATTTCTTTCTACCCCCTCACTCACCTCTGCCTGGACTGTCGTGGACCAGATCCGAGATGACCCTGACTCTGGCACCTGGGGTGTCTCTATCACCTCCACAGTATCTCATGTCTTCTCTTCCAAACAGAGAATCCCTGATCAGTACTGCACGCTTCTTCTTTTCACTCCCCTTCCCTCCTGAGCCACAGCACCAGACTCAGTGCCAGAGAGCTGGTGGCTGCGGCTCCCCCACCCCC
Source organism: Mobula hypostoma (assembly GCF_963921235.1). Lineage (NCBI taxonomy): Eukaryota > Metazoa > Chordata > Chondrichthyes > Myliobatiformes > Myliobatidae > Mobula > Mobula hypostoma. The sequence continues at coordinate 26,283,797 of NC_086106.1, forward strand.
GCCAGTGTGCATTGTTGAGGGGGACAGCCACAGGGGTACTCTACACTGGCTGTCTAATTCCTGTCCCTTTCTAGGTGAGTCTGGGGGCAGGGGGAGTGTATCCACCGCCCCCCCCAACAGATCCTCCGATCCCGTCGTCCCCCGCGCGCCCGGCTACCCACCTGCCGCTGTTGCTGAGCGCCAGCTCGATGGCCCACTTGTGGCGGCGCGCCCGGTTGCCCAGCAGCGCCGACGCCGCTGCTGAGGAGGACGTCATCACGGCAACCGATCGAAGCACCCCTCCCCCACCCCCACCCCCACCCCCACTTTCCCACGATCAAGTGCTGTTACGGGTCTCTACCACCGCTCAACACGCAGAAGAGTCATCCGCCCGCCTCTCCTCCCGGCGACTGCTCCCGGTTCGCGCCTGCGCATGACACCCCTGGGACGTCATCTCTACTGCGGGCCAACCTTGCGGGGCAGCCAATGCAAAGTGACGCCCGGCGACTGCCCGCAACAAAGATGGCCGACAGCGGGGCGTCTGTAATAATTGTTTTCCTCGCCTCAAAAACGTTTTTCGCCTCTTAATGCATGAAAACGTCAAAATTCACACCTAGTTCTAGGGGCATGCCGTTTGATTAATTTATGTGTTAATTTTAATGTCTTATATTCTTCCTTGCCCTGTCTGCCCATAACAAAGATGGATTCGTTTTTACAAATCATTTTTCTATCAGTTATCTTTAAGAATAGAGGATAACTTGAAGCTTCTCACACGCAGAGCTTGATGAAATTTGCTTCAATCCTTTAATTAAATTGTGACCCCCCCTGTCTTTTATATAGCGTAATAACGTTTTCTATATTTATATATGTATGTATGTGTGTGTGTGTGTGTGTGTGTGTGTGGTCGAAAGCCTGCTCCTACATTTCTAATGTTTATTGTTCTTGTGTGTGGTAAATGATAGTGCATCATTGTGTTAAAATGCCTTTGTGGGATTATGGTGATAAGTTCCAGTTCGTTTATTGTTACATTTTAGCTTGGGTTATACAGTTATTTGCGTGTGTATTTGTGGGTCACGCTAACTGTAACCGGAGTATGTGATAGTCATCTCCCCCATCGGTGTGAGGCTGCTGGGGGTTTACCGTTCTCGGTCTGACGGGTTCCGGCCGAAACGTTGACTGATCTTTTCCACGGATGCTGCCCGACCTGCTGAGTTCCTCCAGCGCGTTGTGAGCGTTGCTTTGACCCCAGTGTCTGCAGAGTATTTTGTGTTTACGGTGAAAAACGCTCTTTGGTCGGCCCGAAATTTGATGATCTACCAGCACATGGAGATATTCGTGGGAAAATGCTGCCGACTGGTTGAGTTAAAGAGCTTCCTCGTCTGTCATTATGGACACAATATATATTATCTTTTTTTGCAAACTGCGTTTATGGTTGCAAGATTATTTATCCTTACTTGCTATTTCTATCAATTGCGTGTAAATATTTGAATATATTCCCTCACTCTGCTCTTCAATAGTTCCCTCTGTTCCCACTCTGCAGACAAAGTTCAAAATAAAATTTATTATCAGAGTGTGTACATGTTACCAGATACAACCCTGAGATTCTTTTTCCTGTGGGCATACTCAGCAAATCTATTGAACAGTAACTGTAAATAAGATTAGTGAAAGAGCAAGAACAGAGAAGACAACAAACTGTGCCACTGCAAATATAAATAAATAGCAAAAAAAAAATGAGGGTACGAAATAGCAAGTTGTTGAGTCCTTAAGTTGAGATCAGTGGTTGTAGGAACAGCTCAAAAGATGTGTAGTTATCCTCTTTTATTCAAGGACCTGATGGACAAGGGATAGCAACTGTTCTTGAACCTGGTGGTGTGAGTCCTGAGGCTTCTACCTGATGGTAGCAGCAAGAAAAGAGCATGGCCTGCGTGGTAAGGATCTTTGATCATTGGTGCTGATGGCCTGGTGGAAAAAGCTGTCCCAGAGCCTGTTGGTCCTGGCTTTTATACTGCGATACCATTTCCTGAATGGTAGCAGCTGGAATAGTTTGTGGTTGGGGTGACTCAGGTCCCCAAAGAACACGGTTCATTGTTATGATATCATTCAGCCAGATTTTCAATCTCCTTCCTGTCTGCTGATTCATCACCATCTTTGATACAGCCAGGAACAGGGCTGCCATCAGCAAACGTGAATATAACATTGGAGCTGTACTGAGGCATCCTAAACATCAGCTGGGAAGATAGAAGAACCAACGTCAGTGTGCTAAATGAAGCAAAAACAACAAGCATTGAAGCCTACGTCGTCAAGAACCAACTAAGATGGAACGGTCATGTTGTTTGGATGAAAGACGAACGTCTGCCGAAACAAATCTTCTACTCCCAGCTTAAAGAAGGCAAACGTAAAAGAGGCGGACAACAGAAGAGATACAAAAACGTCTTAAAAGCCAACATGAAGAAATGTAACATCGACATCAACAATTGGGAAGCCAATGCCAAGGACAGGAAACTCTGGAAAATCCGAGAAGGAACAGCAACTTTTGAAGCCAACAGATGTGCAGAATTAGAAGAAAAGAGAAGAAAATGGAAAGAGAGGCAGCAACAACCAGAGCCCGATCTGCCATCTGGAACTACCTGTCCTGAATGCGGAAGAACTTTCAAAGCCAAGATTGGACTCATAAGCCATTTGAGAGCCCATAAATAGATCAACAGAACGGAGACCATCATCCTCGACCTTGACAAATAGCCACGATGATGACGACTGAGGCACACAGTCAATGGCATGAAGCAAGTAGAGCAGGGGGCTATAGCACCTGTGACAAGAGTTTGTTCCCAGTCAAATAAGTTAAATCATTATTTTTTATTTGCTATTTTGCTCAACTGTCTTCTTTTGGAGCAGGTTTCCTTGAGGGCAAAAAGATCACTTCCCCTCACAGCTTCAGCACCTCAAACAGTCATGTTTCACCAATTTTATTCACGTTTTTCACCCATCTGGCTGAGAAAATCAAAGCTATCTCTCTCTAACTGCTGAAGAAAACTTTTGTTTTTTCATTTGAATATTTGCTGGGTGGCATGACCATTTATGCCCTTCAAAAACAGCCGACAAGGCTGAGCCAAGAGACCTATATTGACTTCAAATGAATTTCTCGCAGTCTGATTTCTTTCCTCCATGTTGTTAGTTCCCTTGCAGCTGGTGCTGCCATCTTCCTGGCCTGTGCTTCTAATTATAAACATCAATTAGTAGCAGGAGTTGTATTCTCATTTCCACCTCAATGGTTCAGTCCCCCCATAACCATTCTCCTCCCTCCCCATCTTCACTCATTAGATGCCAAGTGCAGGCAGGATGGCTTCCCCAAGATGGAGAGTCTGACGTCACTGTTTATAAAAAGGGTCAAACACTTACTGCAGAGTTGGGCCATGATCTGTTTGCCAAGCTAGTGATGAAACTTTTGAGCTCTGGAGTGGATATCATTGATTCCCAGTCATAGGATTTGTTCAAAGCAGATCCAACAGGTAGACATTCTTACTCTCTCTGTGCACCCACCCCCCATGTCTATCTCGCTCTCTCCTCATCCATGCATACAACTCATAACTCTCACACATACACGAGGAAATCTGCGGACACTGGAAATTCAAGCAACACGCTCAAAAAGCAGGTGGAACGCAGCAGGCCAGGCAGCATCTCTAGGAAGAAGTACAGTCGACGTTTCGGGCCCAGACCCTTCGTCAGGACTAACTGAAAAAAGAGCTAGTAAGAGATTTGAAAGTGGGAGAGGGAGGGGGAGATCCAAAATCATAGGAGAAGACAGGAGGGGGAGGGATACGCGAAGAGCTGGGAAGTTGATTGGCAAAAGGGATACAGAGCTGGAGAAGGGATAGGATCATGGGACGGGAGGCCTAGGGAGAAAGAAAGGGGAAGGAGAGCACCAGAGGAAGATGGAGAGCAGGCAAGGAGTTATTGTGAGAGAGACAGAGAGAGAGAGAGAAAAAAAAAAGGGAAAATAATAAATAAATAAAAGGGATGGGGTAAGAAGGGCATTAGCGGAAGTTAGAGAAGTCGATGTTCATGCCATCAGGTTGGAGGCTACCTAGACAGAATATAAGGTGTTGTTCCTCCAACCTGAGTGTGGCTTCATCTTTACAGTAGAGGAGGCCGTCAATTGACATATCAGAATGGGAATGGGACGTGGAATTAAAATGTTGGCCACTGGGAGATCCTGCTTTCCTGCTTTCGCTGTTTCCTTTCTTTTTCTCTCTGTCCCCCTCACAATAACTCCTTGTCTGTTCTCCATCTTCCTCTGGTGCTCCTCTCCCCCTTTCTTTCTCCCTGGGCCTCCCGTCCCCTGATCCTTTCCTTCTCTAGCTCTGTATCCCTTTTGCCAATCAACTGTCCAGCTCTTGGCTCCATCCCTCCCCTCCTGTCTTCTCCTGTCATTTCAGATCTCCCCCTCCACCTCCCACTTTCAAATCTCTTACTGTCTCTTCTTTCAGTTAGTCCTGACGAAGGGTCTCGGCCCAAAACGTCGACTGTAATTCTTCCTATAGTTGCTGTCTGGCCTGCTACTCACGCATACACACTCTCACACACCCATACACTCTCTCACACCGATGCTCTCCCTCTCACACACCCTCTCCATCACACACACTCGCGCCCCCCCCATCCACAAACTCACACTCTCTCTTATACTCTCAACTCTTCATTACAAACACACTGTTCCTCCCACACACACTTCCACATCCGGACAGTCCGCTGCGCACACACACACTTCCACATCCAGACAGTCTACCACACGTGCACACCCACACAAATACACACACTCCCTCATATGTTCTCACACATTCTCCCTCATGTTCACACACACCGTCATCACACCATGCACTCACTCCCTCTTTATCCTCCACACATACGTTCACTCCCTTATCTACTCTCCGACACACACTGTTACTCCCCCTTACACACTCCCACGTTCACCCTCACACACACAAGCACACTCTCCCACAGTTGGGGGAAGAGATAGATTCCGTTTGGATTGTGAGCTGTGAGTGACTGGGAAGGGAATGGGTCCACTGAGAGAGTCTCCTGCATGGTGAAATGATGTCTGTGAGCTCCTCCCAGATTCCGAGGAAAGGCGTTAGTCCGGATCCCAGTGTCAGACAGATCCTCCCAAAGTATGTGTTGTGGAGATATCCCAAGAGGAAACAGGAAACAGCCACAAAGAAACGGAACTATTTTATTGCACAATAACACATAATAACGGCCTGCTGGTATCAAGAGACCGGGTAAACACATGCAGAGTGATCATCCCATACAGGGTGGATACGAGATTCTTTCAAATGAGATGCAAAGAGTTCAGAGCAGCTCGCGGTTGGAGGGAGGATTATTTTGTTCATTCCAGTATGTTCTTCTCCTTCAGCGGGGATGGGGTCAGGCACAGAGTGAGGCTTCCTCCTCACCGTCCCATCACACGTTTCCTTGGGCAGGGTTAGACCCAGGGTGAGGCACCGTCTCATCACACACTTCCAGGGATTTGGGTTGGATGCAAACAGGCATGACCCATCGGGCGCAACGCTGGCCACACACGGATGCTTCCAAGTATCACACACACACACACACACACACACACTGCGTCAAACCAGCATACAGATACAGTGCACAGTAGCTACAAGAGCACCCAGTTAGACGAAACAATTCTGCTTTGCTCTAAGATGTTGCTGGGGCTGGAGAAGCCAGGGACATGCCACCAAGCCCCCTGCTGCTCTGAAAATCCAGGTGGGACCACAAACGTTCGAAGGCTTCCTACCGACAGCCACCACGCTTTCAACTCCGCTCGCCTCCTTTTCTCTCCCCTCGTCTCCTTCCCCCTCCGCTCTCCTCCGTCCCAACAGCTGCTGATGTTTACCGCTGCGAGGCGAGTCCGTCTCGGGTCAGCGGGGGCAGTGAGTGCGACAGGATGCCGGGGGTGGGGGAGCCAGGGGGGGTAGTGAGGATGGGGGAACAGTCAGTTCAGCACGTTGCCCTGGGAACTGGAGCGGGACAAATCGGTGGCGACGAAGTAGGTTCGGAGGTCACCCTTGCCCTTGACCTTGATCAGCCCACGGTTCTGGCAGCTGTAGCCCAGGCGGCGTAGGACCCTGCAGGTCTCCTCTGTCACCTGTAGAGGGGCAGGAGGGAGAGAAGAGCGGAAAGGGGGAGAGGTGGGGAAAGAGGAAGTGGAGGAAAGCGGTGGGAGAGAAGGAAAAGAAAGAGGGAGAGGGGTTAGATGAGAGATTCAGTCAGAAGCTCACTCTACTGGGAACCATAAACTATCCAGTATGTTGCGCAGTGAAGAGCCATTGACGGTGGGTTCCATTGGATATGTGTATGGTGGGAGTGAATGTGTGAATGGGGTCTATTGGGATTGTGTACAGTGGGTGTGAATGGGAAGGAGTGGGGTCTATTGGGATTGTGTACAGTGGGTGTGAATGGGAAGGGGTTCCATTGGGAATGTGTATGGTGGGAGTGAATGGGAAGGGGTGGGGTCTGTTGGGATTGTGTATGGTGGGAGTGAATGTGTGGGTGGGGTCCACTGGGATTGTGTACGGTGGGAGTGAATGTGTGGGTGGGGTCCACTGGGATTGTGTACGGTGGGAGTGAATGGGAAGGGGTTCCATTGGGAATGTGTATGGTGGGAGTGAATGGGAAGGGGTGGGGTCTGTTGGGATTGTGTATGGTGGGAGTGAATGGGAAGGGGTAGGGTCTATTGGGATTGTGTTTGGTAGGAGTGAATGGGAAGGGTTGGGTCCTGTTGGGATTGTCTACAGTGGGAGTAAATGGGAACTGTAGAGTCCATCAGGATTGTGTACAGTGGGAGTGTTTGGCGAGGGCTAGGGTCTGTTGGGATTGCATAGTGGGAATAAATTGGTCCTTTAGTGGTCACCAGAGCTGCCTCCTGCAGTGCCTGATCACTATTTACCTGTATCCTGCCCAAGATCCCTGTGGTGTCCATCCTACTCGCCACATTAACACTGTTGCCCCAGATGTCATACTGGGGTTTCTGGGCACCAATCACTCCGGCAACGACTGGCCCATGGTTTATGCCTGACAGGAAGCAAAATAGGTACAGTTACCTGGAGTGCATAGCAACCACATCCTCTCCAATGTCCTGGCAACACCTACCACTGCTTTATAGCTATAGTTCTGCAGATAAGGCCGATAGTATCCAATAGTGTCAACTGTGCTGGATTTGTACTGAAGGCAACAGGGTTCCTCTAAATTCAATGGGAAGGTGGGGAACTGGACTCTAGTGGGTTCATTGGGACTGTGGGGAATGAGACCCTGGTGGATTTAATAGGAGTGGGGTGTGGGACCGTGGTGGGTTTAAAGGGAGTGTGGGCATGTGGCCAAGTGGTTAAGGCGTTCGACTAGTGATCTGAAGGTCGCGAGTTCGAGCCCCAGCTGAGGCAGCGTGTTGTGTCCTTGAGCAAGGCACTTAATCACACATTGCTCTGCGATAACACTGGTGCCAAGCTGTATGGGTCCTAATGCCCTTCCCTTGGACAACATTAGTGTCATGGAGAGGGGAGACTTGCAGCATGGGCAACTGCTGGTCTTCCATACAACCTTGCCCAGGCCTGCGCCCTAGAGAGTGAAGACTTTCCAGGCGCAGATCCATGGTCTTGCAAGACTAATGGATGCCTCTGGAGGGAACAGGGTCCCAGTGGTTTTAAAGAGAGTGCAGGGAATGGGGTTGATAGAGTGGATGTTTCCTATGGTGGGGGAGTCTATGACCAGAGGGCACAACTTCAGAATGGAGGGACGTCCATTTAGAACAGAGATTAAAATAAATTGCTTTAGTTAGAGAGAGGTGAATCTGTGGAATTCACTGCCACAGATGACTGTGGAAGCCAAGTCATTGGGTATTTCAGGTGGAGGTTGATAGACATTGATTAATCAGGGCATGAAGAGGTACAGGAAGAAAACAGGAGATTAGGGCTGAAAGGATCAGCCATGATGAAATGGTAGAGCAGACTTGATGGGCCAAATAGCCAATTTCTGCTCCTATATCTTATGGTCTTAAGTGAATAGGACCCCAGTTGGTTTAGAGGAAGTGTGGGGAACGGGGTCTGGTGGGTTTAGTGTGAGGAATGGGGTGCCAGTAGGTTTAAAAGGAGTGAGGAGCAGGGTCCCAGTGGGTTTATGGGGAACACTGTTTAAAGGATGATGGGGTGGTAAATTAGATGAGTAAATATGCAGATGATACTAAGATAGGTGGAGTTGTGGATAATGACGTAGGTTTTCAAAGCTTGCAGAGAGATTTAGGCCAGTTAGAAGAGTGGGCTGAAAGATGGCAGATGGAGTTTAATGCTGATAAATGTGAGGTGCTACATTTTGGTAGGACTAATCAAAATAGGACATACATTATGAATGGTGGGGCATTGAAGAATGCAGTAGAACAGAGGGATCTAGGAATAATGGTGCATAGTTCCCTGAAGGTGGAACCTCATGTGGATAGGGTGGTGAAGAAAGCTTTTGAATGCTGGCCTTTGTGTACAGTTTTGGTCACTGAATTATAGGAAAGATGTCAACAAAAATGGAGAGAGTACAGAGAAGATTTACTAGAATGTTACCTGGGTTTCATCACCTAAGTTACAGAGAAAGGTTGAACAAGTTGGGTCTTTATTCTTTGGAACGTAGAAGGTTGAGGGGGGACTTGACAGAGGTATTTAAAATTATGAGGGGGATTGATAGAGTTGACGTGGATAGGCTTTTTCCATTGAGAGTGGGGGAGATTGAAACAAGAGGACATGAGTTGAGAGTTAAAGGGCAAAAGTTTAGGGGTAACATGAGGGGGAACTTCTTTACTCAGAGAGTGGTAGCTGTGTGGAACGAGCTTCCAGCAGAAGTGGTTGAGGCAGGTTCGATGTTGTCATTTAAAGTTAAATTGGATAGATATATGGACAGGAAAGGAATGGAGGGTTACGGGCTGAGTGCAGGTCTGTGGGACTAGGTGAGAGTAAGAGTTTGGCACGGACTGGAAGGGTCGAGATGGGCTGTTTCCATGCTGTAATTGTTATATGGTTATGTGGTTATGGAGATGTGTGGAGCTGCAGCAAGATCTTAAACACAGAGTAGTGGATGCCCAGAATGGGCTGATAGGGGTGGTGGTGGAAACAGATCCAACGACACACACATTCGCCAGGAATGGGGAGTTATGGATCATTTGCAGGCAGAAGGGATTTGGTTTAATTCAGCACTGTGTACAGCACAGAGCCTGCAGACCGAAGAACCTGCTCCTGAGCTGTACTGTTTGCGTTCCGTGTTCTTCCCTCGGAGGGGTGGCAAATCTCAGGAACTCTCATGCTGGCAGGTGTCGAAAGAGGAGGTGGATGGATGTCTGAGGGAACGTGGTGTGGAGGGAAAGTGGGAGATGGGCCAAGAGCTGTGGGGAACAGGCACAGGAGAGCAGCAGGTCTGCCCAGGAAGCACAGAATCAGGCTGTTCGGTCCATCTTGCTCATCCTACCACCCGCTTACCCTATCACCACCAAACCTATTCGACCTATGAAGTGCCCCACAGACTTCCCTTCGCTGGTCTGTGCGGAGAGTTAGGAAGAGCACGTTGAACTTTACAGGAACACTGGTCAGACCCCACCTGGAGCAGTGTGCAGTATTGTGGTGCCAGAATACAGGAAAAATGCAGTCGCACTGGAGAGAGTGCAAAGAAGATTCACCAAAATATTGCCTGGACTGGAGGACTTTAGTTACGGGGAGAGACTTGACAAGCTCAGACTGTTTTCCCTGGAACGAAGGAGGCTGAGGGAAGGACATATAGAGATCTACAGGAGACAGATAGTGATAGAGTCACAGAATAGAAACAGGCCCAACTCGTCCGTGCTGACAAAGGTGCTTATCTGAGTACGTCTGGCCCATCTCCCTCTGAACTTTTCTTATCCATGTACTCATCAAAATGACTTTTAATTGTAATTGTACACATCTCTTCCACCACCTTCAGCAGCTCCTTCCACATACACACCACCCTCGATGTGGAAAAGTTACCCATCAGGCTCTCTTTAACTCCTTTCGCTCTCAATTTAAACCTGTGGCCTCTAGTTCTGGAGTCTCCTACCGTGGGGAAAAGATGGTGACCATCCACCTTATCTCTGCTCCTCATGATTTTATAAACCACCATCAGGTCACTCTTCCACTACAGGGTAAACAGTCCTAGTCTGTGCAGTCTCTCCTTATAACTCAAGCCCTTCAGTCCCGGCAAAATCCTGGTGAATCTCCTCTGCACCTTTACCAGCTTAATCATATCCTTTCTGTAGCTGGATGACCAGAACTACACACAGTATGCCAGGTGTGGTCTCACCAATATCTTGTACAGCTGTAACATGATGTTCCAGTTCCTGCATTTGAAAAGTCTAGACAGAGTGGATGTGCAAAGGATATCTCCTATAGTGGGAGAGTCTAGGACCAGAGGGCAAAGACTCAGAATACAAGATGTCACATTAGAATATAGATGAGAAGGAATTTCTTTAGTCAGAGAATGGTGAATTAATTGCTGCAGATGACTGTGGAGTCAAGTCACTGGGTATATTTAAAGCGGAGATCGATAGTTTGTTGATTAGTAAGGGCGTCAAAGGTTACAGGGAGAATGAGGTTGGGAGAGAAAATAAATGGGCCATGGTCAAATCGTGGAGCAAACTTGATGAGTCAAATGGCTTAATTCGCTCCTGTCTTATTGTCTGTGCTCTACTCAGTGCCACGTTCAAGGATGTGGTTGGGGCTGGAGGGCCTGAATTATAAGGAGAGATCAAACAGGCTGGGACAGCTCCCTCTGGAGTGAAGGAAACCGAGGGGTGATCTGGTAGAGGTCTATAAGAGGCATAGAGGGGAAAGAGTGTGAATCTCTTCCCCCAGTGGTCAGTGTATCAGAAAAAAAAGAGGGCTGAGATTTAAATGGAGAGGCTAGAGATTTAAAGGGGGTCTGATGGGGTAAATGTTTCACAAAGAGAGGTGTTGATATCTGGGACGTGTTGGTAGAGAAGATGGTAGAATCAGATACAATCAAGAAGCAATTAGACAGTGACCTGAATAGGCACAGTGTAGGGAATATGGTCTCAACAGGGGGCAAATTGCATCAGTGTAGGTGGGAGGGTAGAGGGGTGAGGTTAGCATGGACGTATTGATCCAAAGGGCCTGTTTCTGTTCTAATGAAGCTTCGGTCAGGACCAACCGAACTGCTTTCATTCATGGGGAATACCTGCACAGAATGTTCAGGCCTGATGGGCTGTGTGAGACAGGGTACAGTAGTTCACAGGGTACAGGAGTGGCTGCCTTACCCCAGTGGATTGGAGGGGGGGTGGTGGAATTGGTAGGGGTGGAAGGGATATGGTGGGGGGGGTGGTGGGCTCAGGAGATACGTACCAACCCGGAGCTTGAAATCATTGAAGGAGTGCTTATTAATAAAGTCCAGCTTCCCCATCAGGGCCACCGCAAACTCCACCATCACCCCGACATGGGCATAATTCCGCTCACAGTCCTGTGGGTGGGGGGGAAATCAGGTTGGGGAGAGCAGGAGGGAGACAGAGATGGTGGGGGAGAGGGGGAGAGAGAGGGAGGGAGCAGGAGAGAGAGAATGGTTGGGAGAGAGGCAAGGGGGTGGGGAGAGAGGTAGTGGAAGTGAGAAGGAGGAAGTGTGGGGAGAGAGGGAAAGTGGAGAGAGGGGAGAGAAGAGGGGAGAAGGAAAAATAGGGGAAAGAGGGAAGTGAAAGGTGTTTGAAAGAGGGGAAAGGGGGAAAGGGAGAGTAGAAAAGGAAAAGGGGCAGAGGAATTAAACCAGCCGGCAACAAACCTCCACCAGGCAACACTGTGCTGCAACCCTCAGAGCTGCAGAGACAACTATTCCTCCCCCACATCACACCCAACCCCTCCTCAGTGACCGTGCATGAATAATTCTGTCAGCAGCACTGTGTGGTCATGATTGACTATTCTCCTTGTCACCCTACTCCACCTCTCCTCTCTTTCTCCCACCATTTCTCTAACAATGCACAACCCTCTCTTCCTCCCATCTCTCTCCTCAAAACCTCCTCTCTTTCCCTCTGTCTCCCTCCCCTATCTTTTTCCTACCCCTCCCCTCCCTTATTTCCCTCCCCATCTCTTATCCTTCCTACTCTCCCTCCGCAATCATTTCTGCACCTCCCCTTTCCCCTCTCCCCCTCCACTTCTCTGTCCCCTTTCCCTCTCTTCTTTCTCCCCTCCCCCCACACCCCTCTTCTTCTCTCCTCCACCTCGCCTTCCAATTCCTCCTCTCTCAGCAACCCTCGCTCAGCTCTACCCCCTCCCCTTCTCTCCCTCCCACCTACAGAAAGGCCCTTCACCCCTTTTCGGCCCATTACCTGCAAGCCCTCCTGGCCTAGAGCAGCGTTCAGACCAGATGCTGCCATGTAGGTGCTACCGATGGTTTTAATCTTCTCCACGCCACTGAACTTGGGTTTTGAGAGGAGCTGTGGTCGAGAGGGAGAGAGAGTGAGAACTAGGCAGCCCAGTGGTTAAAGTCATTGTCCCATGTCCCCAGAAACCCGGATTTAATCCCAATGTGTGTATGTGTGTGAGATGTGCTTGTATATGTATATCTCAGTATCACTAAGTGAATGTCTGTCTGTGTCTGTGTCTGAACCCTGAAGACAGGGAGGGTTCGTAATCGATCTGTCCCTGGCCCCGGCAATTGTCCCCACAAGCTTCAAGATCGCCACCATCGCCCCAGTGCTGAAGCATTCCACTGCCACGGGCCTGAATGACTTCCGTCCAGTTGCACTCACCCCCATCATTGCAAAGTGCTTTGACAGACTGGTTCTATCACATCTGAAATCCTGTCTGTCCACTACACTGGACCCCATCAATTTGCCTATCGCACCAACAGGTCAACAGAGGACGCCATTTCCACGGCACTTTACTCTGCCCTGACCCACCTGGAAAGCCCCAACTCTTACGTCAGAATGCTGATCATTGACTTTAGTTCGGCATTCAATACTGTGACCCCTCTAAGCTGATCGCCAAACTTCATTAGCTTGGTATCAGCTCATCCCTCTGAAATTGGACCTTGGACTTTCTGACTAATAGTCAATCAGTTAGGTTAGACAACCTCACCTCCTCCACTCTCACCCTGAACACTGGGCGTGCCTCAAGGCTGTGTGCTGAGCCCTCTTCTGTACTCCCTTTTCACCTATAACTGTGTTCCTGTACATGGTTCTAACTCCATAATCAAGCTCGCAGACGACACCACAGTTGTTAGCCTGATCAGAGGGGATGACAAGACAGCTTACAGGACGAGGTCCAGCACCTGCCCACATGGTGTGCCGACAACAACCTGGCCCTTAACACCCAGAAGACCAAGGAGATCATTGTGGACTTCAGGCATGCTAGGAGCCACACTCACGTCCCCATCTACATCAACGGAGCCGTAGTGGAGCATGTATCAAGCTTCAAATTCCTTGGTGTCCACATTTCCGAGGATCTCACCTGGTCCCTGAACTCCTCCATCCTGATCAAAAAGGCGCAACAGTGCCTTTATTTCCTGCGGAGCATCAAGAAAGCTCACCTCTGTCCCAGGATACTGAAGGACTTTTCCGCTGTACCATTGAAAGCATATCACATCTGAAAAGCAACTGCATCTCAGTGTGGTATGGCAATTGTCCCGTATCGGACCGCAAAGCACTCCAGCGTGTGGTAAAAACTGCCCAGCGGATTATCGGCACTCAATTGCCCACCATTGAGAATATCTACCATAATCACTGCCTGGGCAGGGCGAAAAGCATAATCAAGGATGCATCTCACCCTAACCATAGACTTTTTACTCTCCTCCCATCCGGTAGGCGCTACAGGAGCCTCCGCTCCCACACCAGCAGGCACAGGAAGAGCTCCTTCCCTGAGGCTGTGACCCTGCTGAACCTCTCATCACAGCGCTAAGCAGTATTGCACCCATATTGTACTGTCTCAGTACTTTTATATTTGTGTGTTGTAGCACTTACTTTTTATTCACAGTTATTTTGTAAATAACAGTATTCTTTGCATTTCTGGTCAGATGCTAACTGCATTTCATTGGCTTTGTATCTGTACTCAGCACAATGACAATAAAGTTGAATCTAATCTAACCTAATTGGGGTCTTACCTCATCAAAGTCGGCAATGATCTCGTTCAGGAGCCGGAGGCACTCGAGCCCCTCATGGTTGACACCGGTCTCCGAGTAGAACTCCTTGAAGTCAGGAATGGAGGCAAAGAGGATGCAGACACATTCGTAGGACTGGTGGTAGAGGTCCTAAAGGTGAAAGTTAGGGAGGTGGGGGAGGAGGGAGAGAGGGGTGAATGAGTCACGGGTAAGGAGAATGGGCAATGGAGATTCCAACAGCAACATCAGATGCATCGCTTTTCCCCCACCACACACTCCCTCTGCCCACAGAGACCGGGGGGGGGGACCTCTCCACCATCCATCCCTTCCTAGTACTCCCATCCCTCCCCTTTTCCTCCTCCTTCCCCTACACCCCCTCACTTTTCTTCTTTCCCTTATTTCCTTTTCCTTCTCAGCCCTCATCTCCCATCTCATCTCCCTCCCTGTCCCTCTCCCTCATCTACACTGTACAGTTTAACACGAAGAAGTTAGAGACAATGCGATCACAAAACTGCCAGATTGGCTCCATTGGTGTTTCAAACTTCATTAACCCCTTTCATTGCCTTGTTTGTACAACTAGGTAGTGACATGTTCTAAAGTTCTTTCTTTCATGTATTTCATTGCAACATTAATTTGATTCAGGGCTTCTGTCATTGTGTCAGTAGCTTGGTTTGCACTACTGTCAGTCATGCAGGCCCTGGGTGCAGACTCAGGAATGCTGTTGCCCACAGATACAGAAGGGTTCTTCATTACCGTTTCCATAGCAGTTTTGTTTGACCAGTCAGGGTTGTTAGCCCTGAGCTGAACCTCCAAACTGAGAGGACCAGTAGACCACTCTTACTGCGGCCTCTACCCTTTGATCTGGCTGGCCTGGGTGACCCCTACCAAGAACTAAAGCATAAAGCCCTGAATCCAGCCAACGTAGCTCTCCCGGTCATTGTGGCATGCATGTCTCCAAAACCTACAACAAGGTTATGGTCCTCCTGGAAGCCCTGAACACCAATAGAGATGGAGGACCTTCATTACTGCCCAAAACGCCAGTGGCGTAATGGCAGTAGTTAGGTATTAATTTGATTGTACAACAACCCTGAGAAGTTAGAGCCAATGGTATCATCCCTCCTCCCATCCCCCTTCTCTCCCTTCCCCTCCGCTCTACCTCCTTTTCCCCTCTCTTTCCACCAACTCCTCTCCCTTTCCCCCTCACTCTTCCTCTTTACACCCAACACTTACCTACTCCTTTCACCCATGTCTTTCCTCTTCTCCATCTCCTTTCCTCCTTTCATCCACCTCCTCTCCTCACCCCTCTCCGTCTATCTCCCCTTTCCACCTCCCCCTCTCTCCCTCTCCATTCTCCCCTCTTTCCTCCTCCCTCTTCCTCCCCTATCACCCTTCCCTTTCCCGTTCCGCCCTCTCCACCGTTCTGGCACCTCATTCTTGCGGTTCTGTCCAATGAACTGGGCTGCCACGTGTGTAGGGAGGACATTCTCCAACAGAACACGGTTCAGATTCTCCATCGTCTCGATCTGCTCCTGCTCCCGACGAAACTTGCTCTTCCACAGGAAGTCCAGCCGGCAGGAATACTCATTCTGGAAGCAGGGAGGGGTCGGAGCACAGGGTGAGAGGGGAGATGAGGAGAATGGGAGGGGGAAGGAGAAGGGGGGAGAGGAAGAGTGCAGTATGGGGGCAGTGAGTGAGAGAGACAGGGAGATGTGGGAGCAGAGCGAGTAAGGGCGATTGTGAGAGAATGAAGGGGATGATAGGAGAGAGGGATATAGTGGGAGAGAGATAGGTGAGTGTTGGAGTGGGGTAATGGAACGGAGAGCGAGAGTGTGAGAAGCAAGAGGAGAGAGTTATAAGGGTGAAAGAGAGGACACTAAATATTGCACGTATTCCAACTCTCTCTCTCTCATTCCTCATTACCCTTGATGTAATGCTCCCTCCTTCTTTACAACCCCTCTGTCCTAATTGCCCCACCAGCAGTGTTCCCTCCCTCCTCATCAGCTCTCCCTTATGCGCTCACCTCCCACACTCGGCACCTTCACCTCCCTCGCACAGTGTGTCTACCTCCCTCCCAACTGGTGCTTCCACCTCCCACACTCGGCACCTTCACCTCCCTCGCACAGTGTGCCTCCACCTTCCACCCTCTGCGCCTCCACCTCCAGCACTCGACACATTCACCTACCCTTCTCCAAACCTACCTGTCTCACCAGGACAAGCAGCATGAAGAAAAAGATGAAGAACGAGAAGCTGCCCATCACCTTCGGATCCTTCAGGACACTCAGCCTTTGATCCCTGGCAGGTACAAAACACAGGGTGATTCTCACCCTAAGTCTTCCTGTCACACACTCCCAGGGACAGGGTCAGACACAGGGTGAGACTCCCTCTACACTGTCCTGTCACACACTCCCAGGGACAGAGTCAGACACAGGGTGAGACTCCCTCTACACTGTCCTGTCACACACTCCCAGGGACAGGGTCAGACACAGGGTGAGACTCACTCCACACTGTCCCATCACGCACTCCCAGGGACAGGGTCAGACACAGGGTGAGGCTCCCTCCACACAGTCCTACCACGCAGTCAGGGACAGAGTCAGACACAGGGTGGGCTCCCCCCACACCGTCGCGTCACACACTCCCAGGGACAGGGTCAGACACAAGGTGAGACTCCCTCCACACTGTCCCATCACACACTCCCAGGGACAGGGTCAGACACAGGGTGAGGCTCCCTCCACACCGTCCCGTCACACACACCCAGGGACAGGGTCAGACACAGGGTGAGGCTCCCTCCACACAGTCCTACCACGCAGTCAGGGACAGAGTCAGACACAGGGTGAGGCTCCCCCCACACCGTCGCGTCACACACTCCCAGGGACAGGGTCAGACACAAGGTGAGACTCCCTCCACACTGTCCCATCACACACTCCCAGGGACAGGGTCAGACACAGGGTGAGGCTCCCTCCACACCATCCCGTCACACACTCCCAGGGACAGGGTCAGACACAGGGTGAGGCTCCCCCCACACTGTCCTGTCACACACTCCCAGGGACAGGATCAGACACAGGGTGAGGCTCCCTCCACACCATCCCATCACACACTCCCAGGGACAGGGTCAGACACAGGGTGAGGCTCCCTCCACACAGTCCTACCACACAGTCAGGGACAGAATCAGACACAGGGTGAGGCTCCCTCCGCACTGTCCCATCACACACTCCACTTACCTCAGCGTAGAATTGGGATAGAGGATGCAGACGTACAATTCCGACATCCAGGCGTGTGTGTGGAGGAAGATGACATTGTAGATCACAAGGGCCAGGAACATCAAGGCCATCTTGAGTTCAAAGTTCACCCGAAAGAAAAGGGAGCAGCTCAATAAGCCCAGGAGGCAGCAGCACATGTAATACTAGGGGAGTGGGGAGCAAGGAAAAGAGAAGGCATCAGCGATCTCAACATAATGTACAAACCAATGATGGCCTGACTGAAGGCCAATATCATCTCCTGAAGTTTGTTGTCTTATGGCAGCAGTAGGGTGCAAGCCACAAAATATTACTTTTATTGACAACAAAAATAAATAAACAAACAATACAAGAAATGAAAAATGAAGTGGTGTTAATGTGTTCATGCACTGTTCTGAAGCCTGGAGGAAGAATCTGTTCAATCATTGTGTGGGACTCCAGGCTCCGATACTTCCTCCCTGATGGCAGTAATGAGAAGTGGCATGTCTTGGAAGGTGTCGGGAGCCGCCAACATGAGGTCTGCCTTTTGAAGATGTCCTCCATGGCGCAGAGGCTTCTGCCTGAGATAGAGATGTCTGAGTCAACTTTCTGCAGCCTTTTACAAATCTGCGCATTGGATCCTCTGTGCCAGGCAGTGATGTAACCAGTCAGAATACCTCCCAAGGATGCAGGAGAACTGATAAAGGTATTGGTACAGAACCTGTTCATCTGACCCATCAGATCTGCCCCACCAGACAATCAGGCCAGTCATTTCTCTCAAACCCATTGTCCCATCTTTTTCCCATTAGCTTACTAAATCAAGAACCTAACAATCTCTGCTTTAAATACTTGGCCACCACATCCTTTTGTGACAACAAATCCCACAGATTTGCTACAGTCCGGCTGAAGAAATTCCTGCTCGTCCCTGTTCCAAAGAGACGTGTCTTATTCTGAGGCTGTGTCCTCCGATCCAAGATTCTCCTACTGATGGGAACACTCTTTCCACATCCACTCTTTCCAGGCCTATTCAGTATCAGGTAGGTTTCAATGAGATCCCCCCGCACCACCCCCCTATCATTCTGAACCCTCTCAAAAGCCGGAACATCTTTCCTTAGATAAGGGGACCAAAACTGCTCACTATACTCCAAATGCAGCCAGACCAATGCCTTTTCAAGCTTCAGCATTACATCTTTGCTCTTTTATTCTAGTCTTCTCGAAATGAATGCTATCGTGGCACTTGCCTTCCTTACCACCGACTAAACCTGTAAGTTAGTCCAGAACAAACCTAATTTTCTCAGTCTACCTGCATATTGAAATTCTCCATTATGTGGTTCTTCTGTCTCCCATTATAAATGATGTTCCACATCCTGGCCACTGTTCAGGGCCTATGTATAACTTCCAACTGGGTCTTTTTACCCTTGCAGTTTCTTAAGAGGAATAGACAGAGTGGATAGCCAGCGCCTCTTCCCCAGGGCACCACTGCTCAATACAATCGGACATGGCTTTAAGGTAAGGAGTGGGAAGTTCAAGGGGGATATTAGAGGAAGGTTTTTGACTCAGAGAGTGGTTGGTGTGTGGAATGCACTGCCTGAGTCAGTGGTAGAGGCAGATACACTAGTGAAGTTTAAGAGATTACTAATCAGGTATATGGAGGAATTTAAGGTGGGGGGTTATATGGGAGGCAGGGTCTGAGGGTCGGCACAACATTGTGGGCCGAAGTGCCTGTACTGTGCTGTACTATTCTATGTTCTATGTTACCGCTACCCACAAGGATTCTAAGGTTTCTGATCCTATGTCACCTCTTTCTAAGGAATTGATTTCACTTTTATCAATAGAGCCACCCGATCTCTTCTGTCTACCTCCTTGTCCTTTCAATACAAGGTGTATCTTTGGATGTTAAGCTCCTAACTATGATCTTCTTTCAGGCAGGACTCAGTAATGCCCACAATGTCATCCCTGCCAATACTTAAAAGCGCTCCAAGAACATCTGCCTTATTCTGTACACAGTGCACATCCAAATATAACACCCTCTGTCCTTTTTGATTCTGTCCCCATGTTACACTTCCCACTGACTAAAATTTTGCCCTATCATCTGCCTCATAGTCTCACTATACAATTCATGAGGCCCAAAGATGCTCACATTCCTCCAAGTATGGTCTGACCAATGCCTTAGAAAGCCTCAACATTACATCTTTGCTTTTATATTCTAGTCCTCTTGAAATTAGTGCTGACATTTTATTTGCCAAATTTACTACCGACTCAGCCTGCAAGTTAATCTTGAGGGAATCCTGCACTGGGATTCCCAAGTCCCTTTGCAACTTCAACTTCTGAACTCAATTCCGATTTAGAAAACAGTCCACGTCTGTGCAGAACCCCACACTTCCCCACACCGTGTTCCAATTGTTACTTCACTACCCACTCTTGCAAACCACCCGCTTCCCTCTGCAGTCCTCCTGCTTCCACTGCACTCCCTGACTCTCCGCATGTCTCGGATTGTCTACAAACCCGGTCACAGTTCCTTAGCACAAGAGATTCTGCAGTTGCTGGAGATCTGGAGCAATACACACAAAATGCTGGAGAAACTCAGTGAATCATGCAGTATCTATGGAACGGAATAAACAGTAGACATTTCGGGCCAAGACCCTTCATCAGGATCATTAGCGTAGCCTCCCTGGCAGCCTCAGGGTCGCTCAACTCACTGTCGTCTAGGGAAACAGGCCCCGCCAAACTGGGTAATTAAGTTTGTGTGGATGCTGTGTGATGTACCCCACCCGCCCAATAACAGACAATACACCATATACGATTAAATGAATTACAGTTTATAGATTTTACTGGAACTATATAATTAATAGAGATAAAATATAAAAGGAAAATAAAAGGCGCCACTCTTATCAAAGTTCAATCTCTTCGTGCACAAACAGTTGGAGCTCTAGTAATGATGCTCTCTTCACCGTTTGATCCCCTCTGACTATCTCTCAACCTGCTGCCTGGGACCAACCACGGTGGGCGACCAGACGCTCCACACGAGTCTGTCTCCGTCTCCTCTCCTCGCCGAAAACCCTGGACCTCGGACTCCTGCTTGGGGTCCGACCCCGTTAGCCGGCTCACAGCACCTTGTCCATTCTCTCTCTCTCTCTCTGTCTCTCTGTCTCTCTCTCTCCCCCTCTCTCTCTCGCCTTCTGCCCAAAAACCCGCGCATCACAATAACTTACAGACACACTAGAAAGAATAACATCTATCCCCATTGGTTCGTTCGCTCTATTATCAATAATATAACCCAAACAAGCTGCTAGCGAGAGAACTTTCTCAGCATTTAACATAACAAAGAAGCCATTTTAGTTAGCCTACGCAGTAACATAAAAAAAAGAAACCCCTTACATTAGTAACTGGAATCATAGGCACCAGCAAGGAAACAGGCAACTTAGTCCAACTGCTCCTTGCTGACCAAATGCCCCATGCAAACTAGTCCCATTTGCCCACATTTGGCAGATAACGTTCGAAATCTATTCTCTTGATGCACTTATTAATGGAATATACTGCAGAATACCATCTTTCCTACAGCAGGGTGAACAAAACTGAACACAATATTCCAAATGTGGCCTCACCGGCATCTTGTACAGCTGCCCTTGTAACACCTCACCTCCTGTACTCATTGCGCTGATTGATAGTCCAGTGTGCCAAAAGCCTTCTCTACCACCCTGTCTACCTGCACCACCACATTCAGGGACCCAAACATGCTAGTTAGAAGTTTGAGGAGATTTGATATGTCACCAAAAGCTCTATCAAATTTCTACAGATATACGGTGGAGAGCATTCTGACTGGTTGCATCACTGCCTGATCTGGGGGATTCCAAAAGGCTGTAGAGGACTATAGAAGCAGCCAGTGTCATTATGGACACAACCCTTACCATCATCGAGAACATCTTCAAGCACTGGTGCTTTAAGAAGTTGGCATCCGTCACTGAGATCCCTTACCATCTGGGACATGCCCTCTTGTCATTACTACCATCAGAGATGAGGTACAGGAGCCTGAAGACCCACACTCAGCATTTTAGGAACAGCTTCTTCACCTGCCACCATCAGATTTCTGAGGAATTGGTGATATTTACTTCATCATTCCTTTTCTCTTTGTGTTATTGATTTATTTTGCAATTTATAGTAATTTTCTGCCTTTGCTGGTGCTGCAAAGCAACACATTTCACACCATATACGATGGTGATTATAAACCTGTTCCACAACACTCCCTACTGTTCACTGACAAAGTCCTACCCTGATTTGTCTTCCCAAAATGCAACATCTCGTACTTGTTCAGGTTGACCAAGATCCCCTTCACAAATCCAATCCCTCTTCACTGTGAACGACTACCATTTACCAACAAATAGCATCATCGGCAGACTTACAGTATCATGGCGGAGAGGGGTTGGGTCCCTGTGTACTCACCGGGACTGTGAGGAGAACCTCTACTCCATTTGTCCCATCCGTGAGGTTCTTTATCGACAGGGAGGCATTCCATTCCATGCAGGGGTCACGTCCCGTGGGCTTCGGGAGGAAGAACTGGCATTGGGGGGGGGGGATGGGTGTGGTGGTGAAGGAAAGAGGTTGGGGGGGGCGGGGTAGGACAGTCAGCCACTTGGTCCAAATTTCCATCCCTCCTCCCACACCAGACCACCAACCAGCCTTCACCCACCTTCACTGTGACAAAGCCCCCTCCTCAAGCACTGGTAAGAGGGGTTCCATTTACTCCTCCGTCTCCCTCCTCCTGATCCTCCTACTCTCTACACATGCTCCCACGTGCTTCACCTCCTCCCTAGCTCTCCGCGTCTGATCTCTCTGCATCGTTTCCCTTCGCTGTCTCCTTCCTGTGCATGCCCTCTCCTTCCCTCCCACTGCCCATCTCTCTCTCGCCCTTGCACTTCCTCTCTCTCAATCCCACTCTATCACCTTCTATTGTTCCCTTTGTCCATCACTCCTCACCCTCCTCTCTCCCTATCTCCTACCCCCATCATTTTACTCATTCTCCTTCCCCCTCACAACCCCATCACCATTTTTACTCTCTCCTGTCCTCTTTACACCTCACATACCCCTCTGTCTGTCCTCCCCCTCCTTGCTCTCTCCTTCCCCCCATTCTTGCACCTCACTCTCTCTCCCACTTACTCAAACACCCCTCCCAACCCCCTTTTTCCCAGGACCCATTTTGTCTGAGTGCTTGGAGTGAGGGATTGTGTATTTCCCTCACCCCACAACCCCCCTCCACCCGACTCACCAGGTTGAAGACCGCCATGACCAGCACGGTTGCCATGGTGATGGTTGCTAGGAGGATGTGGAGCCAGGGCTTCCTTGTGACCGAGGCCGAGATGGAGGTAATCCACTGGAAGGCTGTGGGCCCCTTCTCCGTACACTTCTGTCGGGGCAATTGGCCAGTACGTCACCCCACCATCTCATGACAACACTCCCATCACAGACCCTTATTCCCAATCCCCCCATTTCATCCCTTCAATGTCCCAGATGTTCACTCCCTCCACCCCACCTCTTCCCACCTCTTATTGCCCCCCAACCCACCCCTGCAAATTTCCACATCCCTTCCCCCATCCCTATATCTGGAACCCTTCAACCCCACTCCATGTCCCAGACCCTCACTCAAAGTACCTCCCTACCCATCTACTCCCTCCTCCTCCCCTCTCCATCTAGGACGTTGACCTCACTGGGCATATGCTCCACTTGGCCCCTTCCTCCCTCCTTTCCCAATTCCAGACCCTGCCCTCTAGATGCTCCCTCCCTCTCTTTCTTTCTCCCATCTTGCAGACTTCTCTCCCTCCTTCACTTGCTCTGGGACGTTGACAAACCCACCTCCATCCCACCTCAAATCCCTCAATCTCTGACCTCTCCCCCTCCTGCCTCATTCCTGGGTATGGCAGAAGGTTCCTGGGGTTCTGAGTTCAATGGGGCTTCTGTCTCGCCAGCCTGGCACCCTGGGTTTAAGGGTCAACATCTGACCCCTCGGCAGAGAGCTTGAACCACCCCCAACCTATCCACCACTGAGGTCAAAGGCCAAAATCTGACCACTTGATAGAGCTCCAGTTCCTGCAGTTGACTCCTAAACATCATAAAGTCAGAGGGTGAACAAAGAGGGCTCATGACATCTCTCTTCTTCAATAAACTTGGAGATGACCACTGGTATTTTTAAAGTGAAAGGTCAAGTCTCTGACTTCCTTGCAGGAAGCTTGACCTCTCTCTTTCTCTCTCCCTCTACCTCCCCCCCCCCCTTTTTCTCTGTCTTTCTCTATCTTTTCCCACCCCTCTCTCCCTCTGCCCCTGTCTCTCTGTTTTCTGGGGAAATTCTCTCCTGGGTCCACAAACCTCTCCCCTTCCTCTCCCCATCCCGTCCCCCCACTTCCACCCTCCCACATAATCTCCTCAGAGACACACCGAGAAGTCGCCGGCGAAGCAGGTGAAGAGGACCAGGAGGAAGAGGAAGAAGGTCACACCATAGGAGATTCCCAGCGCCATGTTCCTGTGGGGGATGAGTGGAGGGGTTGGGGAGGGGGGAGGGGCAAGAGGGAGATGTAGATTGGAAGGGGAAGGGAGGTAGAAGAGGTGGGAGGAGGAATGAGGGAGATGGAGTGAGGAGAGATGCAGGGAAGGAGAGACAGGGGAAGGACGAGGAGAGGGAGAGGTAGATTGGTAGGGGAGAGGAAACGGGAAGGGTATGGAGGGAGTGAGGGGGAATAGTGAGGAAAGGATGAGGAGCGGTGAGGATGGGGAGGAGGTAGGGTGGTTAGTCTCCATCAGTAAGCAGTCAATGAGGTCCCAGCAGGAGGGAATGGTTGGGAGAGGGAGGAATGAAGTTCCTCCCCCCAACCTAACTCCACACACCCCACTGTCCCCCAGCCACCTTCCTCCCAGCACCCTCAACTTGTCCCTCCCCCATCTCCCAACCATCCCCTCCTCTCCCTCCATGTCTCTTCTTCTGTCCTCACCTCCCCAATTCCTACCCTTCCCTCTGTTCTTCTGCACTCTTCCTTCCCCAATCCTCTCACTACTCCTCCCATCCCCACCCGCTTCCTGCTCACTCCCACCCCTTCCTCCTACCCTCTTCCTCCACCACGCCCCTCCTTTCCCCAGGCCCTTATTGTTTGCTTGAACGACACATCCTTTGTGTCTGGAACACTTTTTTCTGCATTCTGTTATTGTTGTTTCCTTGTACTACCTCGGTGAAACCATCTGTATGGATGGCTTGTAGAACAGTACCTCGGTACACTTGTCCATAATTAATTAATTCCCCCCCCCCACCTCCCTCCCTAACCCACTTCATCCTCCCTTTCTATCTCCCACTTTAACCACTCCCCTCTATCCTGCCCTGCCCTCCCTCTCCACCATCTACTCCTCCTCTCTCCCACTTTCTTCCCCAACCTCTCCCTTACATCTCGCCCCCTCCTCTCAGTATCACCCTTCCTACCCCAGCCCCTCCATCCTGCCCTCCCCTCCCTCTCCATCTTCCTCACTATTTGCATCCCCTCCAGACTCCTCCTCTCTCTCCCCTCGCCTCCTCCTTACCTACTCCTCTTCTCCATCCTCCTCACTCCCTCCCGCTCCACCTCCTTCCCTTCCCCTCTATCTCCCTCCTAACCTCATCCCCTCCATCCTCCCTCTCCCCCTCTCTATCTACCCCATTCCTCCACTCTCCGTCTTTACCTCCCTCCTTCCCTCATCTCCCTCCATGCCCACCCCCTCCATTTGGCCCTCCCCTCCCCTCCATCTTCTGCCCTATCCACTTCCTGTGCATTCCCCCCACTCTCCCTTCTCCACCCCACCACCCGCTCCTTCTCTTCCTCCCGCCTCCTCCCCTCCCCTCCCCCCGCCCCTTCGCCGCACTCACTTGTACGAAACCAGCACCTGCACGATGAAGCTGGAGGTGAAGGTCAATGCCGCACAGGCCGTGTAGCTCTTGAACCCTGGCACCGCACTCAAGCGATACTGAGACAAAGAGAGCAGAAATCAGGGACACTGAAGGCAAGGTCTCCCCAAGTCAGACTGCCCCCTCCTGTTAACAAAGGAGACCCTCCCCATCTAGAACCTCTATCAAAGTGGAAGACTCTCCCTATTAAAGACTGGAGTCCTTTTCCATCAGCGACCCAAGATAAAAGGGGATTCTCTCTGTTAAAGGAGGAGTCTTTCTCTCTGTGCTTGGGACCTTCAGAAGGAAAACCTCTCAGCCAGGGACCCCCGTTATAGAGGGAGTATCCCAGTTAGGAACCTCTGTTAAAGAGGGGAGCTGGGAAAATCCACGAATCTATAGGGCAGAGACCTTTCCATCAGCGGGAGGGAATTTACTGGAAAGCATTTCTGGGAATTGGATTTACGTGCATTTGGAAGAACATGGACCAATTAGGAACAGTTAGCATAGCTGGTGTGCAGGGCAGGTCACGTCTTACAAATAAAACAATTCCACTCACCCGTCACCTTTGTCGGCCCCTCGGACAACATCTTCGAGGGGGTGACAAAGGTAACGGAGTGGTTATGATGGAGATGACTGAGTTCACAACCTCCAGCTGCTTATTTCGATCCTGTGCAATGGAACCCTCACCCCACCCCATACCAGGCAGTGATGCAGCCCGTTAGAATGCTCTGCACGGTACATTTGTAAAAACTTGCGAGTGTCTTTGGTGACGCACCAAATCTCTTTAACCTCTTCATTCAGTTGTTTGAGGGGATGATACAGGTGACGGATGAGTGGAATTTTTTTTTAAATTGTTATTTATTTAGAGATGCATCCTTCCTGATCAAGGTTTATAAAGTAATTCAAAGCCTAGACAGGGTAGTCAGTCAGAACTTTTTCCCAAACTTAGAGAATTAAATTCTTTAATTTGACATTGGAAATGTCAAATACCAGAAGACATAGGTTGAACATGAGAGGTGTAAAGGCTAGAAGGATGTAGGGGGTGCAAATGTTAATTTTTTTTTAAAACGGAGAGGAGTGCTGGGAGCCTGGAACAGGCTACCGGGGTGGTGGTGGAGGCAGATATGATCGTGCATTCAAAATCAGGTTCAATATTACCGGCATACGTTGTGAAATTTGTTGATATGCAGCAGAAGCACAATATAATACACAATAATTTAAAAAGTGTATATTATATTAAATAAAGTTAAATTAAGTAAATAGAGCAAAAAGAGAGAAGAAAATAGTGAGATAGTGTTCATGGGTCAAATACCCATTCGGAAATGTAATGGCAGAGGGGAAGAGCTATTTCTGACTCGCTGAGTGTGTGCCTTCAGGCTCCTGGACCTCCTCCCTGACGGTAGCAATGAGAAGAGGGCATGTCCAGGGTGACGAGGGTCCTTAATGATGGATGCCACCTTTTCCGGCATTGCTCCTTGAAGATGTCCTGGGTCCTGGGGAGGCTGGTGTCCATGGTGGAGTTGACTGAGTTCACAAGTTCCAGCGGCTTATTTCGATCCTGTGCAGTGGAACCGTGCGTGCCTCCCCCCTCCCACCACCCACCATACCAGACAGTGATGCAGCCACTTTCAGTGCTCTCCACAGTACATCTGTAGAAACTTGCGAGTGTCTTTGGTGACGCACCAAATCTCTTCAACCTCCTAATGAAATATAGTCGCTGCCATACCTTCTTTGTAACTGCATCAATATGATAGGTCCTCAGGGATGTCGATACCCAGGAACTTGAAATTGCTCACACTTTCCAGTGTCGATCCCTTGATGAGGGCTGGCTTGTGTGTCCTTTCTGAAGTCCACAATCAATTCTTTGGTCTTTGAGTGCAAAGCTGATCTATCTCACTCTTGTAAACCTCGTCACCAGCCGAAATTCTGCCAACAGCGGTTGTGTCACCAGCAAATTTACAGATGGCATCTCAGCCACACAGTGACGGGTGTAGAGAGAGCAGAGCAGGGGGCGAAGCTCGCATCTTTGAGGTGTGCCTGTGTTCATTATCAGTGAGGTGGAGATGTTACTTCCCATCAGCACAGACTGTGATCTTCCAGTGAGGAAGTCGAGGGTCCAGTTGCAGAGGGAGGTACAGAGGCCCCCGTTCTGGAGCTTTTTGATCAGAACTGTAGGAATGATGGTGTTAAACACTGAGCTGTAGTCAGTAAACAGCACCCTGATGTAGGTATCGGTATTATCCAGGTGATCCAAGGCCACGTGAAGAACCAAAGAGATGGCATCCGCTGGAGACCTATTGAGGCTTTTAGACAGGCACGTGACAGCCTCTACTCTTTGTCCCTCTAACACTCAGTCAGTTTCTCTCTCTGTCCACCTGTCCCTGTCTGTATGCCTCTCTCTCTCTCCCTCACTGAGTTTGCATCCAAACCCCTGAAATCAGACAATCTCCCCCCCCACCAAAGGAAGGTGGGAGGGAGCGAAAGGGCGACCCCAGCGCATGCAGGCCAGTTTAACCAAATTCAGAGCTTGTCTCCCATTTACCTGCTTCTCCATTGCCTTGGTGCTGAAGTAAAGAGTGAAGGGGTTTAAGTGTTCGGACCGGTCACTCTGCCAGCTACAGGAGAGCAGAGAGAGAAAAGACAGAGAACATTTCACTGTCTGCCCAGTCTCTCTGTCAGCAAGCCCCATTAAAGGGGGCATTCTCTTTCCTTCTGGATCTCTTTCCTTCTGGATCCCCTTCCTTCTTTCCTACTTTCTCCCCACACCCATCTCCCGCTCCCTCCTGTCACCTAACCCCTCCCTGTCACCTCAACCCCACCATTTGCAATCCCGCACTCCTCCCCTCCCTAAAACCGCCTCTCTCCTACCAGTCACACCTTCCCCCGAACCCTTGCCTCCCTGCCCCCTACCCAGTCCCCTCTTCCTTCCCCACCTCCCACTGCCCCTCCCTGAGCCCCCATTTCCCTGCTTGTCACCACTCCTGCCTCACTCCCCCCTGCATACCTGCCTCTTCTCTCTCCTTCACCGTTACCTCACTCCCCATACCCCTTCCCTCACCTGGTCACCTTTCCCTTTCACCCTCCACCACTTCCACATCTCCTCTGCCTCTCTTCTCCCCTCCCCCCTCCCCATTCTCCCTCTACCCTCCCTGTCCCACACCCCTCTGCCTTACCCACCTCTGGGAGTTCAGCTCATCGATGACCTCGCTGATCTTCTCGTGAACAGCCTCATCCAATCCTCGCTGCCAGCGGCCCCTGCCGACCAATCAGAGGGTGAGAGAGGGCAGGGATCCAGGAATCCATGGTGACAACAACAACGGGGGGTCTGAGGTGACAACTGGACGTCTGAAACAACCACCACCACCGAGGTAACCACCCGCAGCCTCGTTCCCCAAGCGGGGGGGGGGGGTCACTCACCTGTCCATGTTCCGGTGCGGGCCGACGTTTCCCATCGGGATGTCCTGGGGGAGGAGAGAAGGGAGCAAAGGTCACAGACCAGCATCCAGTGCCACTGCCCCTTGACCCCAGGGTCCTACACAGTTCCACCAACTGCCTTGTGGATACCAACACCGGTGGTCCTGTAGTGTCCCCCAACCTCACAGTCCAATAGAACCGCTGATCCTGTCAGCCTGCTAGGTCCCTGGAACCATAGCCCCAGCTCTGAACCTCTCCTCCCTGGGAATGTACTCTTGCTGTAGGCAGGATCTGTCCTGTGTCACCAATTACTATTCTTCGGGTGGGAGTTCATTCAAAAACTAGAAGCCCCATTTGGAGGCAGGTGGGTCTAACATCTACCTGTACCTTCAACACATATATAGGCATCCATTAGTCTCGTGAGACCATGGATTTGCGCCTTGGAAGGTTTCCAGGGCGCAGGCCTGGGCAAGGTTGTATTGAAGACCAGCAGTTGCCCATGCTGCAAGTCTCCCCTCTCCACACCACCGATGTTGTCCAAGGGAAGTGCACTAGGGCCGATACAGCTTGGCACCGGTGTCGTTGCAGAACGATGTGTGGTTAAGTGCCTTGCTCAAGGTCACAACACACTGCCTCAGCTGAGATAACTAGACCGACGCCTTAACCACTTGGCCACGCACCAACACCTTCAACACAACCCTCTCCACAACTTATCAGACCTGCACTGACCTTCTACACCAGCCCCACATCCCCATCTCCCGCCCTCACCTTTGTGTCTAAAACTCACCTGCCCAGCTCCCTCTGCGGGGAGAGAATTCCAAAATCAGAATTGGAATCGGATTCATTATCACTGACATATGTCATGAAATTTGCAGTTTTGCAAGGCATAAAACGTACTATAATTACTGTAAGAAATGTCCATCATTGGAGCGGGACCCGCCCGTGTCATCGTTTGTAGACTCATGCAGCTCTACCACGGGCTGAAGCCTCCACACCAGCCAGGACATCTTTAAGCTATGGTGCACCAGGAAAAGGCGTCATCCATTATTACGGACTCCCTGCACCCAGAACATGCCCACTTCTCAATACTGCCATCAGGGAGGAGGAACAGGAGCCTGAAGACCCACACTCAATGCTTTAGGAACAGCCTCTTCCCCTCTGCCATCAGATTTCTGAACAGTTCATGAACACTACCTCACTATTATCTATTTATTTCATTTTTCTTGTTGTGTAAATAAATTTTTCATGCCATGTTTCTGCCACAAATTTCACAACGTGTGTGAGTGATAATAAATCTTCTGATTCTCTTCTGCTCTCTCCCTGTCGCATGTCTCCCTCTGCCTTCGGTCGGGAGACCAGACCTGTACATAACATTCTCGGGGTGGTCTCACCAGGATCTGTATCATTGAAGACTATAAGAGTACAAGAAATGGGAGCAGAGTTAGGCATTTCGTCCCGTTGGGTTGGCTCTGCCATTCGATTGTGGCAGATTTATTTTCCCTCTCAATCCCATTCTCCTGCCTTCTCCTTGTAACCTTTAACGCTCTTATTA
Source organism: Mobula hypostoma (assembly GCF_963921235.1). Taxonomy (NCBI): domain Eukaryota; kingdom Metazoa; phylum Chordata; class Chondrichthyes; order Myliobatiformes; family Myliobatidae; genus Mobula; species Mobula hypostoma. The sequence continues at coordinate 26,313,990 of NC_086106.1, forward strand.
ATCAAGAAACGATCAACCTTTGCTGTAAATGTACACAATGACTTGGTCTCCATGAACGTCTGTGGAAATGAATTCCTTCTCATCTCTGTTCTAAAGGGACGTCCTCGTATTCTGAGGGAGTGCCCTCCGACCCTGGACACCCCAAAAACTGGAAACACCTTCGGCAAGTCCACTCTAGTAAGGCCTTTCCATATTTGATAAGATTCAGTGAAAACTCTTCTCATTCTTCTCAATACCAGTAAATACAGGCCCGGAGCCATCAAACATTCCTCATCAGCTAACCCTTCTGTTTCTGGGATCATTCTCGTATTCATCCCCTGGATCCTCTCCAGTGCCAGCACATCCTTTCCAAGTTATGGGACCCAAAACTGCTCACAATATTCCAAACGTGGTCTGGCCCCTCTCCTCTGTGGTGAGACAACCCACCTGCCTCATTAAGCGGTTGATGCTCGGGCTCTCCACCGGCAGGCTGTCCCGGTGCCGGAGGTGGGCGAAGGGCTTGGCCGCTCCCCACGACTCCAGGTAGCGGGTCATCCGGACAGAGGCACGGATCTTGGCACACTCGTCCCAGTCTGGGGTCAGGGACTCCTTGCCAGGCTCTTCCTGGAACTGGGGGTGGGGGTGAAAGAGGGAGGGAGGGAGGGAAAGAGAGGGAGGGAGACAGATTGCAAAGGTGTTAAGGAGGGAGAGAGGTGGAGAAGGAAAGAGGGAGGAGGAGGGGGCAGTGAGGGAGGAAGGGGAAGAGAGAAAGAGATAGGGAGGGAGGGGAGTGGGGAGATAGATGGAGTGGGAGAGAGGAAGAGATAGGGAGGGAGGGGAGTGGGGAGATAGATGGAGTGGGAGAGAGGAAGGGAGGGAGGGGAGTGGGGAGATAGATGGAGAGATGAAGAGAAAGAGGGGAGGGTGGGAGAGGGAGGGGAGTGGGGGAGAGGGATGGAGGGAGAGAAGGAGAGGGGGGAGTGAGAAGGGTGAGGGAGAGAGGGAAAGTGGAAATGAGATATGAGAAAGAAAGAGAGGGAGAACTCATATTTCATTACAATTCCTCAATACCAAAATCCCAGCCTCCCCTCTTCCTTCCTTTCCTATCTTTCCTCTCCCATCCTTCCTCAGCAGCTCCCCGCAACACGGCCCTCCCCTCCGTAGCCCCACTCTCCTAGCCCCCAAATCTCTCTCCCACCCCTTCCTTATTCCCCACCTCTCTCTCCCTCCCACAGTCTTTCACCAACCCCCTCCCCTCCCCTCCGTAACTGCTTCCCATGCCTCTCTCTCCCTCACCCCCAACCCCCTGCAGCCGCACACTTACCCAGGTGTCGATGACCAGGTAGGTGGTCACATTGCTCTCCTTCAGGTACGGGTCCCGGAGATGTCCGTTCCCCTCCTCCACCTCAAACGCTCCTCCGAGGTGGGCGAGCGTGGAGGCAGTGATGTGGACGCGGCTGTGGGTGGGATAAAGAGGGGTTCAAGGAGGTGTGGGGCTGGGGCAAAGAGAGGGGGGGAAAGTGTGGGGGGAGAGAGTGGAGGGAGAGAAAGAGGGAATGAGGGAGGGAAAAAGAGTGACAAGGGCAGAGAGTGTGAGGGTGGGCAGATGGGGGGACAGAGAGTGTAGTAGAGAAAGGGTTAGGAGAGGGAGGGAGAAAGAGTTGGGATAAAGTGGTGGGGGGAGAGAGTGTGGAAGGGAGGGTTGGGAGAGATAGGGAGGGGGAGAATGGAGGGGGAGGGAGGGAGGGGCAGAGATGCTTGGAGAGACTTACCCAGGGATGCCACCTGACTCCATGTGATTGGCCAGGGTGACGTCATGTGACCAGACATCATACTGCCACTTCTGGAGGCCGATGACCCCACACAGGACGTTCCCTGAGTGGACCCCAACCCGCATGTTAATGTCCACCCCCGTGGCGTCCCGCAGCTTCCTGTGGGGGGAGGGCCGGAGAGAGGATGGTTGTCACTGACATTGGGGCTGGGAGCAGAGTAAGGAGGGCCAAATGTGTCCTTCCCCCCTCCTCCCTCCTCCCCCTCACCTTTTCCTCTCCCTACCTCCCTATATCTCACCCTCTAATTAACTCCCTCCATCCCCTCCCCTCTTCCCCTTCCCTCTCCCACCCTGTCCTTCCAACTCTCACCCCACTTCACTCCATCATGCTTTATCCCTTCTCTTCTTTCTCCCTCTCCCTCCAACTCTCCCTCACCCTACTTCACTCCATTGTTCCTCAAACCCTCCCTCACCCTTTCCTTCATTCTCCCACTCCTGCCCCCTTCTTCATCCACAATCTTTTCCACTCCCCTCTGCCCTCTCTTCTCCCTCACTGACCTACTCCTCCCTCCATCCATCTCTCCTCTTCCCCTCTCTCCCACCCTCTCCTTCCAACTCTCTCCCCAGTTCTTTCCCTCACCCCACTTCACTCCTTCGTCCTTCATCGCTTCCCTTCCTCCCTCTCCCTCCAACTCTCCCTCACCTACATCACTCATTTGTTCTTCAACCCCTTCCTCCTCCCTCACCCTTTCCTTCATCCTCCTACTCCTTCCCCTCCTGCTCCCCTTTATCATCCACAATTCTTTCCCCTCCCCTCCTCCCCAGGGGTGCAGTGCTAGCTGGAGCGCATCCTGCACACCTTGAAGAAAAAAGTCGAAATAAACAAGCTAGTTAATTAGGTGCCGCCCAGGGTGATTTGAGTATCTCAGAAACTGCTGATCTCCTGGGACTTTTACGCACAACAGACTCTGGAGTTTACAGAGAATGGTGCAAAACAAAAAAAAATCCAGCGAGTGGATTCAACAAGATGCGTTCGCTCACAGAACAGCCACTCACTGGATTTTTTTGTTTGTTTTTGGCACCATTCTTTGTAAACTCCAGAGTCCGCTGTGTGTAAAAATCCCAGGAGATCAGCAGTTTCTGAGATACTGAAATCACCCTGGGTGGCACCTAATTTACTAGCTTGTTTATTTTGGCTTTTTTCTTAAAGATGTGCGGGACGCGCTCCGGTGCGCCCCAGCTAGCACTGCACCCCTGCTCCTTCCTATCTTCTCCCTCACTGACCCACTCCTATTCCTCCCTCTATCCATCTTTCCTCCTTCCTCCCACCTCCGACACCACCAATCCCCACCTTTCACTCTTCTCATCCACAACCCCCTCATTCCTACTCCCCCACCCCCGAGTCGGTCAGACTCCTGAAGAGAAGGGAGGGTGACTCACCTCACCACCCGGCACATGTCCAGCCCCATCCTGACGCAGCTCTTGGCGTGGGTGGGGAGGGAGACAGGTAGCCCAGAGACACAGTAGTAACAGTCACCCAGGATCTTAATTCTCATACATTCATTGTCCTGGGAGGGGAGAGTGGAGAGATAGACAGAGTGAGAGAGTGAGAAAAAGGTAGTGTAAGAGTGAAAAACAGAGAACGAGAGTGAGAGAGAGGGTGCAAGAGTGTGAGAGAGTGAGTGGGATAGAGAGTGAGAGAAAGATAGATCGAGAGAAGAAGAGTGAGTGAGCGATAGGGAGAGTAAGAGTGACAGTGCACGTGTGACAGAGAGAGATTGAGAGAGTAAAAGATAGAGTGAAAGAGTGTGAGTGAGAAAGGGTGCAAGAGAGAGAGAACAGGAGAGAAAGGAATGGGAAGAGGTGAGGAGAGAGAGGAAAGGAGAGTGAGAGAGGAAGGGTGGAGAGAGAAAGAGAGAGGAAGTGGGGAGAGAGAGAAAGAAAGAGAGTGGACAGGGAGAGAAAGAAAAGGGGAAAGGGGTGGGGGAGAGGGGGAGAGGGGGAGAGAGAAAATAAATTACTAAATTCCCCAGCAAGAACATTAACACCGTTTGTGCAGATGACCAGATATTTAGAGTCAAACACTGCTGTTGGTGAGAAGGGAAAGTTCTAAAAGAGACCCGATGGGTGAGTTTTCCACATAGACGGTGGTGGGTGTGTGGAACGAGCTGCTAGAGTAGCTGGTAGATGTGGGTACAATTATGATTATAAGACATTTGGACTGGCACAGGGGTGGGGAAGGGTTAGGAGTTTATGTGCCACTGGGATTGGAGCTGATGCATGTCTGGGGGGCATGGATGAGTTGGGTCAGGGGCTCTTTTTCTGTGTTGTATGAATTTGTGAAGCAGTGAGTGGAGTTGAACGCCGAGACTTACAAGGCAGTGCCAGAGAAAGGTGAGGGAAATCCCAGCAGAGTGGAGGGGACTGTGAGAGGTGAGGGAGAGAAACGGGGAGAAGGGAGTGGGGACCATGATGGTTCAGTGGATGGGCAAAGCTTCAGGGCTCGGTCCCCTCCCCTCCCCATCACCACCGCGCTGACGGCCTCACCTTGGCGATCTGGTCGAACTTGCCGAAAAGCTCGTTCAGCATCAGCACCAGTTCCTTGGGCGAGCACTCGCTGGCCAGTCGCGTGAAGCCCACGATGTCTGCATATAGGATACTGTGGAAACAAGGGACTGGGGTCAGTGTAGGTTCATCCCCCCCCCGACTGTCCCAGTCATCCTGTTCCAGTAGGGAGGGAGTCCCTCTCTCTGTCCCAAGGGCCAGTGAGGAGTCATCTCCATTCCTCGAGTCAGTGATAAGTCACTTCCTGTCCAAGTGAGAGGTTGCTTTTTTATACTTTATACTTTATTGTCGCCAAACCGTTGGTACTAGAACGTACAATCATCATAGCGATATTTGGTTCTGCGCTTCCCACTCCCTGGATTACAAATATCAAATATTAAAGATATTAAAAATAGCTAAAATTAGTAAATATTAAAATTTTAAAGTGTAAATCATAAATAGAAAATAGAAAAATGTGAAGTAAGGTAGTGCAAAAAAAACGAGAGGCAGGTCCGGATATTTGGAGGGTACAGCCCAGATCCGGGTCAGGATCCGTTCAGCAGTTTTATCACAGTTGGAAAGAAGCTGTTCCCAAATCTGGCCGCACGAGTGTTCAAACTCCTGAGCCTTCTCCCGGAGGGAAGAGGGACGAAAAGTGTGTTGGCTGGGTGGGTCGTGTCCTTGATTATCCTGGCAGCACTGCTCCGACAGCGTGCGGTGTAAAGTGAGTCCACGGACGGAAAGCTTAGAAAGCTTTAGAAAAGACCTAGAAAGTCCTAGAAAGCCAGTGAGTGGTCACTTTCCCTCCCAGAGGGTCAGGGCATCTGTCCCTGTCCCAGAAGGTCTGTGGAGTAGTGAAAGGTCCATCCCTGTCCCGGTTGGGAGTGGTCACTCCCAGTCCCAGAGGGGCTACCTCCTGCCCCAGAAGGTTGGTGGGGTGTTACTAGAGGATTAAGGTGGGGGGGGCGGGGGAGTTACTCATGTCCCAGTAGTCAATGACAGTCACTTTCTGACCCAAAGGGTAAGGAAGGGTCGCTTTCTGTCTTTGGAGGGAGTGCACATAGGATGATTCTGGGGTCTGTCAGCCTTTGCCCCTTTCCCTCTCCCCATTCCCTCCAAATCTTCTCCTCCCTACCACCATCCCTTCCTCCTCCCTTCCCCATCCCACACCACTACCCCCACCCCCGTACCTCACATCCTTGTGGTGCTTGATGTAGAGGTTGTGGAAGTTGTTACCACTCTCCACCTGGGGCTGGCCCTCCTTGGGACCCTTCAGACGCTCCATGATCTCCGCCTTCATCTCCAGGGCGATGTAGACCGGCAGCACTGACAGGAGGAGGTGATCCTGGGGGAAGCCAAGGCCACTGATCTTCTGTCCAACCCCAGTTCCGCCCAATCTTCCCCCACCCCACCAAACCCCTGGTCATGGCACCAAACCTTCACTCTCCCCAACAAACCTCTGGTCGTCCCACCAAATTTTCCCCCACCCCACCAAACCTCTGGTCGTCCCACCAAATCTTCCCCCACCCCACCAAGCCTCTGGTCGTCCCACCAAATCTTCCCCCACCCCACCAAACCTCTGGTCGTCCAACCAAACCTCCCTCCATCCCAACACCAGAAGTCTGTGGTCTTCCACATCCAACCCCTGTCCCACCAATTCACCCACTGCCCCACCCCTACTGGCCACTCGCCCCATGTATCCAAACCCCACCTCATCAACCATTGAGAGCAATCAGAGTCGCTGATTAACCTACCAACTCTGGGATGTGGGAGGGAACCAGAGGCCCTCGGGGAAACCCACAGGGTAACAAGGAGTATGTGCAAATACTGCACACACACACCGTCTCCGACACACATTATCTCTCTCTCTGCCCCTCTCTCTCCCTCATTCTCCTTCCCCAAATCTCTTCCTCCTTGCCGCCTCTATCTCCCATTCTGTCTGGCCACCCTTCCTGTCTAACTTTCTCCCTCTCTCTGCCTCTATCTCTCAAACCCTTTTCTCTGCCCCTATGCCTCTCCTCCTCCCTGTCTGTCCACCCTCTTACTCTCTCTTTCCTGCCTCTCCGCCTGCCTCTCTAACCACCCATCCCCTATTCCCATCCTACTTTCTCCCTTCCTCTTCCCCCATTACGTCCCCTGTCTGCCCCTCTGACTTTCCCCATGCCCTCGTCGCCTTAACGCCTCTCTTTCTGTCTTATTTTCTCTCTATTCTTCCCTTTCTTTGTCTCTTTTTCTCTGCCCTCCACTCCCACTGTTGTTTTCCCTCTTTCTGCCCCTTCCTGCCTTTCAGTACCTCTTGCTGTTTCTCTCTGACTGTACTCCCCCTCCACCTTCTACCTCTCCCTCTGTTTTCCTCTTTCTGTGTCTGTCTCTCTCTTTTTTTTTCTCTGTTCCTCTCCCTCCCCCCCCCGACATCTGTCACAGTCCTGTTCTTGCTCTTCATTTCTGTCTCATTCTGCCCTTCCTGCCACCTCATTCTATACACCTTCCCCACCTCCCCCCCCAGTCCTGTCTGGATAAAGGCAATTCCTAGGAGAATGCATTGATCCCAGGACATAGTCACAGAAAATGACAGCCCACCTAGTAAATGCCGAACCAGTTAAACCGCCCACTGCCATTCAGCTGCAACAGGACCATAGCCCTCCATAATCCTAGCATCACGCACCGTCAAAACTTCCCTTAAACGTTGAAATCGAGCTCGTATGGACCACTTGCGGTGGTATCTCGTTTCCCACTCTAGTACCGCTCTCTGGCTCCTCCTACGAAGCCACTGTTTAATCAAGTTTACTACCTCATCTTGAATACTGAGCGACTGAACCTTCTTGGCCAACTTCCCATGCGGGACGTTATTAAAGGCCTTGCTAAAGTCCATGCAGACAACATCCACCGCCTTGCCTTCATTATGACGTCGAAAGAAAGGGGAGGGAGACTAAGGGCCAAGAAGTCGAAAGTTAGGACCTGACGGCTGGCCTCCATTAGTGACACGTGACAACTGACACCCACACCTACCTGCTGCCTCTTCTGAGATTCGAGCTTCACGTGGGACTTGAGACAGTTGAGCGTGTCCTTGAAAGTTTTCCTCAGGGCTCGCTCCATCTGCAGCTTCTGGTAGGCACCCACCAAGTTTCCGCACAGGAAGATCACGGCATTGGCCAGCAGCTGATCCGGGGTGAGGGGGTGGAATGGGGGCCAGAGAGAGAGAGGGGGAGCGGAAGGGGTAAAGGGAGGAAAGACAGGGATGGGTAGAGGAGGTAAGAGAAGAGAGAGGGGGAGGAGGAAATAAATAAGAAGAAACGAGGGGAAGAGAGAGAAAGACAGGAGATAGAGATGGGAGAGAGGGAGGGAGATGGAGGGGTAGGGTACAGAAGGGGAACAGGGAGATAGGGGGAAGAGGAAATAGGGATGGGTGGAGAGGTAATGGAGAGGGGAGGGTGGAGGGGGTAATGGGGGGTTGGAAAAGTGAGGGGTAAGGAAGACAAGATTGAGAGTGAAGAGAAGGAATGGGGAGAGGAAGGAGAGGGAAGATAGAGGAGGTGAGAGGTGGAGGGGAGCAAAGCGAAGAGAGAAGGTAGGATAGGGGAAAGGCAAAGAAGGAGGGAAGGTGAAAGGGAGGCGAAGGAGAGAGTTGGGGGATTAGGGGAGGAAGGAACGAGGAAGGTGGAGGGTGAGGGGTGAGGGATGGTGTGGGAGAGAGAGGATGAAGGGGAGAGTGAGAGATGTGCAGAGAGGGTGTGGTTATGAGTGGGAGGGGGAGATGTGAAGGGACAGAAAGGACAGTGGAGGAGGTGTGGTAGGGAAATAGGAAGGAAGAGAGGTTCAGTCACTGAGAGGTTCAGAGGTACACGTCGCTCCCTTTTGCAGAGTGAATTACACCCTCCTCCCCCAATGGCAGACGCTGATCCTTCCCTGCAAACTGTTGAAACAATCTCGATTGCCTTCTGCCCGCACTCCTCCACTCACTCCCATCCTGCCTCCCCTCTCCTGTAGCCATTACCTGGTGAGGCAGCAGTGCCTGGGTAGGCCACGTCAGGGGGAGGTACACGCTCAGCACCACGATGTGCGAGACGGAGCTGAGGATGCTGGCGATGGCTGCCTCCATCACGGACAGGGGCAGCATGGTGTAGACCGTGAAGGTGATGAAGAGGAAAAAGTAAACCTGTGGTGATCAAACACATGGGGACGGGGTCAGACACAGGGTGAGGCTCCCTCCACACCGTCCTGATACACTCCCAGGGACAGGGTCAGACACAGGGTGAGGCTCCCTCCACACCGTCCCGTCACACACTCCCAGGGACAGGGTCGGACACAGGGTGAGACTCCCTCCACACCGTCCCGTCACACACTCCCAGGGACAGGGTCAGACACAGCGTGAGGCTCCCTCCACACCGTCCCGTCACACACTCCCAGGGACAGGGTCAGACACAGGGTGAGACTCCCTCCACACCGTCCCGTCACACACCCCCAGGGACAGGGTCGGACACAGGGTGAGACTCCCTCCACACCGTCCCGTCACACACCCCCGGGGACAGGGTCGGACACAGGGTGAGACTCCCTCCACACCGTCCCGTCACACACTCCCGGGGACAGGGTCGGACACAGGGTGAGGCTCCCTCCACACCGTCCCGTCACACAGTCCCCCGGGGACAGAGTCAGACACAGGGTGCGACTCCCTCCACACCGTCCCGTCACACACTCCCCCGGGGACAGAGTCAGACACAGGGTGCGACTCCCTCCACACCGTCCCGTCACACACCCCCAGGGACAGGGTCGGACACAGGGTGAGGCTCCCTCCACACCGTCCCGTCACACACCCCCAGGGACAGGGTCGGACACAGGGTGAGGCTCCCTCCACACCGTCCCGTCACACACTCCCAGGGACAGGGTCGGACACAGGGTGAGACTCCCTCCACACCGTCCCGTCACACACTCCCAGGGACAGGGTCGGACACAGGGTGAGACTCCCCCCACACCGTCCCGTCACACACTCCCAGGGACAGGGTCGGACACAGGGTGAGGCTCCCTCCACACCGTCCCGTCACACACCCCCAGGGACAGGGTCGGACACAGTGAGGCTCCCTCCACACCGTCCATCACACACTCCCACGGACAGGGTGAGACACAGGGTGAGGCTCCCTCCACACCGTCCCGTCACACACTCCCAGGGACAGGGTCGGACACAGGGTGAGACTCCCTCCACACCGTCCCGTCACACACTCCCAGGGACAGGGTCGGACACAGGGTGAGACTCCCTCCACACCGTCCCGTCACACACTCCCAGGGACAGGGTCAGACACAGGGTGAGACTCCCCCCACACCGTCCCGTCACACACTCCCAGGGACAGGGTCAGACACAGGGTGAGACTCCCTCCACACCGTCCCGTCACACACTCCCAGGGACAGGGTCGGACACAGGGTGAGGCTCCCTCCACACCGTCCCGTCACACACTCCCAGGGACAGGGTCGGACACAGGGTGAGGCTCCCTCCACACCGTCCCGTCACACACCCCCAGGGACAGGGTCGGACACAGTGAAGCTCCCTCCACACCGTCCATCACACACTCCCACGGACAGGGTGAGACACAGGATGAGGCTCCCTCCACACCGTCCCGTCACACACTCCCAGGGACAGGGTCGGACACAGGGTGAGACTCCCTCCACACTGTCCTGATACACTCCCAGGGACAGGGTCAGACACACGGTGAGACTCCCTCCACACTGTCCTGATACACTACCAGGGACAGGGTCGGACACAGGGTGAGGCTCCCTCCACACCGTCCCGTCACACACTCCCAGGGACAGGGTCAGACACAGTGAGGCTCCCTCCACACCGTCCCGTCACACACTCCCAGAGACAGGGTCAGACACAGGGTGAGATTCCCTCCACACCGTCCCGTCACACACTCCGAGGGACAGGGTCGGACACAGGGTGAGGTTCCCTCCACACCGTCCCGTCACACACTCCCAGGGACAGGGTCAGACACAGGGTGAGGCTTCCTCCGCACCGTCCCGTCACACACTCCCAGGGACAGGGTCAGACACAGGGTGAGGCTCCCTCCACACCGTCCCGTCACACACTCCCAGGGACAGGGTCGGACACGGGGTGAGGGAAAGGGATAGTGGAAAGGGAAAGGGAGAAGGAGAAAGGAGCATAACGGAGATGGAACGGGAAAAGGAGTCAGGCAGGGAAAGAGGAAATGAGATGGAGAGGGAAGGGGCAGTGAGTGGCTAATTGGGAGGGTGATGGGAAGAAGGGGGAAGGGCGATGCGGAGATGGAGTGGTGGACGAGGAGAGGAAGAGGGGTTTGGCGGATGGGGAAGGCGGGGTAAAGGAAAGGGGGAGAGGGTGAATATGCAGAATAAATGGTGAGGCAGAGGATGTGGCAGGTGATACATGCGCAGACCTGACACCTGCTCCCCTTTACCATCCATTCCCTACCATCCTGTCCCCCGGCTCTTACCTGATCCCAGGCATTGACGACGGGCCCTTCGAAGATGAAGACGTAACCCATAGCGACTAGACAGGCCCAGATCAGCAGCGATAGGGCCTTCATGCCCCTGCTGAACACCAGGTCCACGTAAGCCAGGCCCAGTGTGCACAGGAAGACTCCGAGAGCCACGACGACAGTGGCGAAGAAAGCCACATTCTCCGAGACCTCCTGCCCAAGAGAGGAGGTGATGGGAGTCAGTCCTGTCCCTTCTATCCCCTCCCTGGGGTTTCTCGCCACCCTCCCCACCTGACAGAAGTTTTATAAAACCACAAGAGGAACAGACAGAGCGGACACCCTTTTACCCAGGGTGGAAATATCTCATCCCAGAGGACATGCATTTAAAATGGGGGGGTGAGGATACGTTCCAAGCAGAAGTGCAGGGCAGGGCAGGTTATTTTTTTTTTTAAACAGGGAGTGGTGGGTGTCTGGATGACGGAGACTGACACAACAGAGGTATTCAAGGGGCTCCTAAATATGCCATGAATGTGCAGAGAGTTGAGGGGTATATGGAGATGGCAGAAGAGATCCGTTTAGTTACAAACAAGAGAAAATCTGCGGATGCTGGAAAGACCATGACAACACACACAAAATGCTGGAGGAACTCAGCAGACCAGGCAGCCTCTATGGAAAAGAGCAAGTAGTTGACGTTTCGGGCTGAGACCCTTCTTCAGGGCTGGTAAACAGATGAGGAGTGAGAGTAAGATGCTGGGGGTGGGGGGAGCAGAGGAAGAAGCACAAAGGTGATAGGTGATAGGTGATAGGTGATAGGTGAAGCCGGGAGAGGGCGAGGGGAGAAGTAAAGAGCCAGGAAGTCAACTGGTGAAAGACAGAAAGGGTTGGAGACGGGGAAATCTGGTAGGAGAGCACAGAAGGCTATGGGAGAAGGAGAAAGGGGAGAAGGACCAGAGGGAGGTGATGGTCAGGTAAGGAGATAAGTTGACAGAAGGAAATGGGAATGGGGAATGGTGAAGGAGAGTGGGGGTGCAATTACTGGAAGTTCAAGGAATCGATGATGCCCAACAGGTTGGAGGCTACCCAAATGGAATATAAGGTGTTGTTTCCCCAACCTGAGAGTGACCTCATCACAGAAGTAGAGGAGGCCATGGACTGACATGTCTAGTTTAGTTAGTTAGTTAATTATTAGTTAAATCAGTTAGGCACATTACAGGGCCTCTTCCTGTGCTGTACTGGTAAATTAGTATCAGAACCAGAATCAGGTTTCATATCTCCAGTATATGTCATGAAACTTGCTAACTTTGCGGCAGCAGTAGAAAATGTAAGTATATATATATATATATATAAAAAGTTAAGTTAAAATAAGTAGTGGGAAAAACAGAAATGAATTTTTAAAACAGAGAGATACTGTTCATGGGTTTAGATAATGGATGGCAAAGGGGGAAGAAGCTGTTCCTGAATTGCTGAGTGTGTGCCTTCAGGCTTGTGTACGTTTTTCCTGTGCTAACAATGAGAAGAGACATGTCTTGGGTGGTGGGTGCCCTCAATGATGGACGCTGCCTTCCTGAGGCACCGCTCCTCGAAGATATTTTGGATACTACGGAGACTAGTACCCTTGATGGAGCTGACTAATTTTACAACGTTCTGAAACTTACTTTGATCCTGTGCAGTAACCACCCCCCCCACCCCCACATGCCAGACTATTATGCAGTCAGTCAGAATGCCCTCTACAGTACATCTGTAGAAGATTTTGAGTCTTTTAGGTGACAAATCAGATTAAGCTATTGAAATACAGCCCCTGTCTTGCCTTCTTTATAGCTGCATCAATATGTTGCATCTAGGTTAGGTCCTCAGAGATGCTGACACCCAGGAACTTGAAATTGCTCACTCTCTCCACTTCTGATCCCTTCATGAGGACTGGTTTGTGTATCTTCCCTTGTTCTATAAACTGGTTTCTTACTGTCATGTGTACTGAGATACAGTGAAAAGTTTCCAATTTACTTTAGTTTTTCTGGTGTATCTCAGTTTAAAGTTGACAGAGTTGTTAAGAAGGCATATAGTGTATCGGCCTTCATTAGTTAGAGGATTAAGTTCAAGAGCCTTGAGTTAATGTTGCAGCAGATGTGAAATATTATGTTCAGATCAGGTCGCCTCATTATTGGAAGGATGGGAAAGCTTCAGAATGGGTCTAGAGGAAATTTACCAGGATGCTGACCGGACTATAGGGCATGTCTTATGAAGATAGGGTGAGCAAGCCAGGGCTTTTCTCTTTGGAGCAAAGGAGAATGAGAGGCGACTTGACAGAGATGTACAAGATGATAAAAGCTGCAGATAGAGCAGATAGCCAGACAGTGGAAATGGGTAGAGCAAAGTACAGCAGGGATGTCAGTAGTAAGTTCTTCACACAGAGAGTGGGTATGTGGAACGCTTTGCCAGAATTATTGGCAGAGGCAGATGCATTAGCGCTATTGAAGATAGGTACATGAATGAAAGGAAAATGGAGGGCCAATTAGAAGGGAAGGGATAAATTGATCTTGGAGTTCGTTAAAAGGTCTGCACAATATTGTGGGCTGAGAGGCATGTACTGCTCTGTAGCATTCTATGTTCTATCTGTTATATACCAAGATACAGCAAAAAACTGTCTGCATAGAATTCTTTGCATAGTGCATTAAGGTAGTACCCAGTAAAATAATAACAGAGTGCAGAGTTAAGTGTTACAGTACAGAGAGCATGCGATGCATGTGTAGACAATAAGGTCATAACAAGGTAGATTCTGAGTTCAAGTGTCCAACCTATCATACGAGGAAACTATTAGTCTTATAACAGTGGTGTAGAAGCTGTCCTTGAGCCTGGTGGTATATGCTTTCAGGGTTTTGTATCTTCTGGCCAATTGAAGAGGGGAGATGAGAGACTATGGATACCGGTACAAGGTTCCTTAAAAGTGATGACACAGATAGACAGGATGGTGAAGAAGGCATCTGGCACACTGACCTTCACTTCATCGGTCGGGGCACTGAGTACAGGTGCTGGGTTGTTATGGTACTGCTGTACAAGACATGGTCACCCAGCTAGAGGAAGGATACGTTTAAGCTGGAGAGGATGTAGAGAAGATTGATGAAGATGATGAGTGATTAGGAAAGACTGGGCTCTTTCTCTCCATTCCCAGGAATCACACTTCTGAGATCCCTCCTGAAATCCTGGCATTCCTACGATCAAGGTGGGCTTAAACCCCTTCTTCCAAGCTGATTGTGGAGTAACACAAGTCAAAAGGGAGGGTGGTGGTGGAGAGGTGGTTAGTGGGATAGGAGCAGAGATCAGGATGGGAGGCTGCGGGTCTCACAGAGGAACATACCAGTCCTCGGCTGAAGAAGAGGATGATCAGGGCAATAGAAGCCGTACTGATGACGAGTAGAAGCAGCACCAGCAGTGGAAACTGCTGGCTGACCCGATGGTAGGACTCATACAGGTGATGGTCAGGACGAGGCGCGTCTGACCGCCTCCCCCTCCTGCCCGGCGGCCACCCTGCCGCACCGGACATGGCCCTCCACACAGCCACCGTGCAGGACTTGCTTCCAGCTCCCACCAGCTCAACCAGCGCTCCCCTTGCCTCACAGTCCTTTACACACAGACGCCATTGCCCACCAGATCAGTGAGGATCAGAGTCCCAGCTCTCCCTGCAAGTCCAAATTCTGCAAGAGACAGAAAGATCAGGTTATAACGTGGGACTTGTAGCTGAAGTAGCAGATCCCCGGGATTGGGATCCAATCCAGAGGGTTTGAGGGTTTCTATATAAAATAACAGAATCCTGGGAGTAAATTACAGATTGGAGTCTAATCCACACACTTGTGTTTTTCAATAACCTTTTTGTGGAGTTGCTTGGAGTGTTCTTTTGTCCTCATGGTGTAGTTTTTGCCAGGATACTGACTCACCAGCAGTTGGACCTGCCAGATACAGGTGTATTTTTACTACAATCAATTGAAACACCTTGACTGCACACAGGTCTCCAAAAACAGATTTCCATTTAAGACCATAAAACAAAAGAGCACAAGTCGGCCATTTGGCTTTAACTAATTATGTGACTCCTAAAACCAATTGGCTGCACCAGTGATGATTTGGTGTGCCATATTAAAGGGAGTGAAAACTTATGCAATCAATTATTTTGTGGTTTATATTTGCAATTACCTTAGATCACTTTGTACAGATCTATTTTCACTTTGGTATGAAAGAGACTTTTTCTGTGATCCGTGTCAAAAAAGCCAAATTAAATCCGCTGTGATTCAATGTTGTAAAACAATAAAACTCAAAAACTTCCAAACCAAAAAGGGGTGAACACTTTTTATAGACACTGTATATATCAAAAAATAGATCCCAGGGAATGCCTGGAGTAAAATTCCGGGGTTCAGAAGATGTATGTATGGAATTAACCAATCCCAGGATTGAGTTACAGGAATCGGATTCAGGGGTTTGAAGTGTTTATATATAGAATAAATGATTCCCCAAGAGTGAGTCAAGGGCCTGGAATCTAATTCATAGGTTCAGGGTTTATACATAGAACAACAAATCCCCTGGAGCGATCTACAGCGTGAGATCTGATCCAGGGGTTCGGAGTCTTTAGATATATAACAGATCCCCGGGAGTGGGTTACTACACAGAATCTAGTTTGAAGTTCAGGTCGTTCATATTTAGAATAACAGGTCCCCAAGGACTGAGTTACAACCTGGAATCTAATCGGAAATGCACTGTTTATATCTAGAAAAGCAAACCGCGGAGTGGAATAAAAGGTAAAATATCATCCAGGGGGTTATATAAAAAACAGATCGCATGAACCTCTGGATTAGTTTCCAGCCTGTAACTCACTCCCGGGGATCTGTAATTCCATACAAAAAGAAAATTCCGGAATTCCTGGATTAAATCATAGCCTGTAACACGGTCGGAGAATGTGTAATTTTGCCTTTAAACCCAGAACCCCGGGGTTATATCCCAGATGTAACTGTCTCTCTTTCTCAGTCTCACCCCTCCCGTTCTGGCCCTCTCCTCTCTCTTTGCCCCCAGCCCCCTCTCTCTGCCCCGCTCGCTCTCTCACTTCCTCGTTCGCTCTCTCATTTCCTCATTTCCAGACGTATCACAACTTGCCCGGAGCAGTTCCCTTGACTTCTGGGGGCGCTGCTGTCCATCGGGTCCTTACCTAGTGAATGTGTGGAGACCTCCGCAAATCGATAGCCAGCTGTCGGGACGGGTGGCCTGAGACGACACCTAGGTAATCGGAGCGGCCTTTCCCTCCAGGTGAATTAGCAGAATCCAAAGACACTTCGCATTGTAAAACAAGATCAAATCTCCTCCTCCTGCAACACGAGTGAACTTGCACAGCCTGTTTGTCGGGTCGGACCAGGGTGGGTTACGCCAAACCAACTTCAACATCAAGAGGCGTGAGCCTCAAACCGGGAAATGGTCCGGTCTCGCTCCCGCCCCCGGGAGCCGCAGGGACAGGCGAGCCTCTTCTCCGGACGTCCCGCGGACACGCTCACACCCAACCCACAGATGTCCCGAGTGTTGGAGGGAGGCCGAGCCTGGGCGGGCACGACAAGATCCCAGAAATCATTCTTCCACCTCTTTTTCTATCGATCTCGCACGTCCTCTCTCTATCTCTTTCTCGCTACCGCCTTTACCCTGTCCTCTCTATCCGCCTCTCTCTCGCTCCCATCCTCCTCTCTTTCTGTCCCCACATCTTCCTTTCTCCCCTCTTCCAACTTTCCACACCTCTCTACCTATCTCTCCCCGTTCCCATTAACCTCCCTGTCTCTCTTTCTCCACCTCTCCCGGCCTTTCCATACCTTTCCCCATCTCTCCCTGTGTCCCCACTAACCCCCTCTCTCTTTTCTACCTCCCGCCTATCCGTTTCTCCACCCTCCCTCTCTCCAACCCCACCTCCCCTCCTCACTAATTCTGTCTCTTTCTCTCCCTCTCTGTTCTTCCCCTCTCTCCATCTCACCCCTCCTTCACTTCCATCTCCCTAGTCCCTCGACCCCTCTCCCCTCCTTTTCCCCTCCTTCCTTCCCTTCTTCACTCTCCCTCCTTCCCCTCCCTCTCTCTCTCCTTCCCTCCCCTCCATTTCTTCCTTACTCCTCTTCCTTCTGTCTCCCCTCCCTTTCTCTTCTTCCCCACTTTGCACTGTTCCCCTCTCCCCCCGCTCTCTCTCTCTCTCCCCCACCCTCCCTCTCTCTCTCTCTCTCTCCCCTGAGTGGGAGATCAATAATTCAGCAGGTGTGGATCTGTGCCTGCAGCTCTGCTGAACCATTAGCGACCTCGGTGCACTGCCGTGATCCCACACTAATGGAGTCTGCTGATATGGCCAGCTCCTATCGATCAGGGCCCGGAAAAAAACAGATACAACAGGTTCACAGGTCCCACTGGAGATAGGACTTCGGCTTCTATAAAGGATGAGGGCTCCCCACGTGTGTGTGTGTGTGTGTGTGTGTGTGTGTGTGTGTGTGTGTGTCCCTCTGTCTTTTCTCCTCACATAGTCATTCTCTCCTCCTTACCCTTCCCTCAAACAATCCCCACCTTCTCTCCAACCCCTCACTACCTCCATCCCTTCATTTCTCCCTCCTCCCAATCCCCATCTCTCTCTCCTTTTTCTCAAACCCTCTCTCCTCCCTCCTCTCATCATCCTCTCTTCCCTCACCTTTCAACCCTTCCCTCTCCCCGTCTCAACCCACCTCTCTCCCTCCTCTCTTGCCCTCCCCTCCTCCTACTCTCAGCTCCTCTCAATCCCCCTCTCTCCCACTCCCCAGCTCTCTCCTCCTCGCCCTCTCCCCTCCTCCTTCTCTCCCTCGTCTCTTACCCTACTCTTCCCTCCATCCTCTCACCTAATCCTCACCTCCTCACTCCCCACCTCTCTCCCTTCCTCTCAACCCCCCTCTCCCTGGTTCCCCACTCCCCATCCCCTCTACCGCCTCCTGCCTTCTCCCTCTCTCCACCCCTCCAGCCCTACCCTCCATCTCCATTCCCCCTGTCTCTTCCCATCGCCACCCCCACTGTCTTTCTGTCCTTCTTTCCCTCTTCTGACTCCCACTCTCTCCCTCTACACTCTACTTCCCTTTCTTCCTCTCTGCCCACCCACACTGTGTCAAACTCCAATTCTTGTGACTGACAAACCGCTGTTCTCGTGCTGCTAGTTTCATCTGCTGGTCACTTCTCTCCTGTTGTCTACAGCCGACCCACTCCCTTGTCATGGGACAGCCTGACACTGCCCGTTCCTCTCCTGTGGTCACTGCCGCCTGTTGGCTCCCCCCAGCCGGTGATATCCAGCTGTGGCCACAACCACTAACCAGTACAGGTTACTGACCCACACTCACTGACTCCCAGCAGAACGTCAACTACCCTCCCTCATCCCGACTCTCTGCCCTCCCACCCCTAATCATGCCAGTCACAGGCACAGAGTGGCGCAGCACAGAACCAGGTACTTCATCCCATCCCATCTCGTCCTGGTGGACCTCCATCTGTCTACTCTGATCCTATTTGCTTCTATTATGAAAGTATCCTCCTACAGAGTTGCCAGCGAAGTTGCTGTTGAACTGCCTTTTGGCTATATCTGCTTCTTACCCCCCCCAACCCCACAGTTAGACCTCTACTCTGGGTCAAAAAGACTAACCATCCAACTTATCCACATTCCTCAAATTCGCCTGCATTTAGCCCATATTTCTCTGCACCTTTCCTATCCACACACCAGTCCAAATGTGTTACAATGTGACCATCTCTATACCACTTACTCCGGCAACTTGTTCCACATAACTGCCACCCTCTGCTTGTAGAACTTAATGCTCAGATTCCCTTTAAATCGCCCTCCCTTCCCTTTAAAATGACCTCCTCTTACAACATAGAACATTCAACACTACAACACAGTGAAAGCCCTTCTGCTCATGATGCTGTGCCGAACTTTAAACCTACTCGGAGATCAATCTAACCCTTCCCTCCCTCAAAATGTTCCATTTTGCTTTCATCCATGTGCTTATCTAAGAGTTTCTTAAATGCCCCTAGTGTATCTTCCTCTTCCAGCAACCACACACCTACTACCCTCTGTGTAAAGAACTTACCACTGATATGCCAGCTGTATACTTTCCTCCAATCACAAAATTAAGACCCTGTTGTATGAGTCATTTCCACCCTGAGTAAAGGCGTCCGCCTCTCTGCTCTTTCTATGCCTCTTGCCGTCTTTTACCTCTCCATCAAGTCACCTCTCATCCTCCTTCACTCAGAGAAAAGCAGCAGCTCGCTCAGCCCATCTTCATAAGACATGCTGTCTGATCCATTTAGCATCCTGGTAAATCCGCTCTGCACCATTTCGAAAGCTTCCGCTTCCTTCCTATAATGAAGCGATCGGAACTAATCTAACCACAGTTATATTGAACTGCAGCATTACCCTACAGCTTTTGAATTTGATTCAGATATTCCTACCACTGAAGAAAAGAAAACTTAACTATCTCCTGCTTCTGTGCTCCTTGCAGACTTCTATCGGTCGCCCCTCCATTCCAGGGAGAACAGTCCCACCCTTTCTCGTCTCTACCCATAACTGAAGTCCTCCCCCAGTCCCAGCACCATCCCAGAAAACCTCCTCTGCACTGTCTCCAGCACAACTGATTCTTCCTGTGACCAGAACTGCATACGGTGTTCCAGATGCGGTTTGACCAAAGTTTTGTAAAATTACAATGTGACATCCCAACTTTTGTACTTAGTACCTCAAACGATGAAGGCAAGTGTACTGTCTGCCTTCTTCATTATCTTGTCGCATGTGTTGTCAGCTTCAGGGAACAATGGGCCTGCATTCCGAGACTAAGACTAGTCTTTCCAAGACTTCCATTTACTGTACACTTTTCCTTGACATTGGACCACCCAAGATGCAGCCTCTCATATTTGCCCAGATGAAACCCCATCAATTGTAGGCCATATCTCGGGTAATGATGAGTTTGAGTACAGAGAGGAAATTAAGAACCTGGTGGCATGGTACGAAGACAATAACCTATCCCTCAACATAGAACAGAATAGTACAGCACAGTACAGGCCCTTCGGCCCACAATGTTGTGCCGACCCTCAAACCCTGCCTCCCATATAAGCCCCACCTTAAATTCCTCCATATACCTGTCTAGTAGTCTCTTAAACTTCACTAGTGTATCTGCCTCCACCACTGACTCAGGCAGTGCATTCCATGCACCAACCACTCTCTGAGTAAAAAACCTACCTCTAATATCCCCCTTGAACTTCCCACCCCTTACCTTAAAGCCATATCCTCTTGTATTGAGCAGTGGTGCCCTGGGGAAGAGGCGCTGGCTATCCACTTTATCTATTCCTCTTATTATCTTGTACACCTCTATCCTGTCTCCTCTCATCCTCCTTCTCTCCAAAGAGTAAAGCCCTAGCTCCCTTAATCTCTGATCATAATGCATACTTTCTAAACCAGGCAGCATCCTGGTAAATCTCCTCTGTACCTTTTCCAATGCTTCCACATCCTTCCTATAGTGAGGTGACCAGAACTGGACACAATACTCCAAGTGTGGCCTAACCAGAGTTTTATAGAGCTGCATCATTACATCGCGACTCTTAAACTCTATCCCTCGACTTATGAAAGCTAGCACCCCATAAGCTTTCTTAACTACCCTATCCACCTGTGAGGCAACTTTCAGGGATCTGTGGACATGTACCCCGAGATCCCTCTGCTCCTCCACACTACCAAGTATCCTGCCATTTACTTTGTACTCTGCCTTGGAGTTTGTCCTTTCAAAGTGTACCACCTCACACTTCTCCGGGTTGAACTCCATCTGCCAGTTCTCAGCCCACTTCTGCATCCTATCAATGTCTCTCTGCAATCTTTGACAATCCTCTACACTATCTACAACACCACCAACCTTTGTGTCATCTGCAAACTTGCCAACCAACCCATCTACCCCCACATCCAGGTCGTTAATAAAAATCACGAAAAGTAGAAGTCCCAGAACAGATCCTTGTGAGACACCACTAGTCACAATCCTCCAATCTGAATGTACTCCCTCCACCACCATCCTCTGCCTTCTGCAGGCAAGCCATTTCTGAATCCACCTGGCCAAACTTCCCTGGATCCCATGCCTTCTAACTTTCTGAATAAGCCTACCGTGTGGAACCTTGTCAAATGCCTTACTAAAATCCATATAGATCACATCCACTGCACTACCCTCATCTATATGCCTGGTCACCTCCTCAAAGAACTCTATCAGGCTTGTTAGACACAATCTGCCCTTCACAAAGCCATGCTGACTGTCCCTGATCAGGCCATGATTCTCTGAATGCCTATAGGTCCTATCTCTAAGAATCTTTTCCAACAGCTTTCCCACCACAGACGTAAGGCTCACTGGTCTATAATTACCCGGACTATCCCTACTACCTTTTTTGAACAAGGGACAATATTTGCCTCCCTCCAATCCTCCGGTACCATTCCCGTGGATAACAAGGACATAAAGATCCTAGCCAAAGGCTCAGCAATCTCTTCTCTCGCCTCGTGGAGCAACATGGGGAATATTCCGTCAGGCCCCGCGGACTTATCTGTCCTAATGTATTTTAACAACTCCAACACCTCCTCTCCCTTAATATCAACATGCTCCAGAACTTCAACCTCACTCATATTGTCCTCACCATTATCAAGTTCCCTCTCATTGGTGAATACTGAAGAGAAGTATTCATGGAGGACCTCGCTCACTTCCACAGCCTCCAGGCACAGCTTCCCACCTTTATCTCTAATCGGTCCTACCTTCACTCCTGTCATCCTTTTTTTCTTCACATAATTGAAGAATGCCTTGGGGTTTTCCTTTACCCTACTCGCCAAGGCCTTCTATGCCCCCTTCTTGCTCTTCTCAGCCCCTTAAGCTCCTTTCTTGCTTCCCTATATTTCTCAATAGACCCATCTGATGCTTCCTAAACCTCATGTATGCTGCCTTCTTCCACCTGACTAGATTTTCCACCTCACTTGTCACCCATGGTTCCTTCACCCTACCATTCTTTATCTTCCTCACCGGGACAAATTTATCCCTAACATCCCGCAAGAGATCTCTAAACATCGACCACATGTCCATAGTACATTTCCCTGCAAAAACATCATCCCAATTCACACCTGCAAGTTCTATCCTTATAGCCTCAATTTGCCTTTCCCCAATTAAAAATTTTCCTGTCCTCTCTGATTCTACGTCAGCAAGATGAAGGAATTGGTTGTTGACTTCAGAAGGAGTAGCGGACCACACAACCTAATTTATATCGGTGGTGCGCAAGTGGAACAGGTCAAAAGCTTTAAGTTCCTCGGGGTCAATATTACAAATGACCTGACTTTGTCCAACCAAGCAGAGTTCACTGCCAAGAAGACCCACCAGTGCCTTTACTTCCTGAGAAAACTAAAGAAATTTGGCCTGTCGCCTGAAACTCTCACTAATTTTTACAGATGCACCGTAGAAAGCATTCTTCTAGGGTGCATCACAACCTGGTATGGAAGTTGTCCTGTCCAAGACCGAAAGAAGCTGCAGAAGACCGTGAACACAGCGCAGCACATCACACAAACCAATCTTCCGTCCGTGGACTCACTTTACACCGCACGCTGACGTAGCAGTGCTGCCAGGATAATCAAGGACACGACCCACCCAGCCAACAGACTTTTCGTCCCTCTTCCCTCCAGGAGAAGGCTCAGGAGCTTGAAGACTCGTATTGCCAGATTTGGAAACAGCTTCTTTCCAACTGTGATAAGACTGCTGAACGGATCCTGACCCGGATCTGAGCCGTACCCTCCAAATATCCAGACCTGCCTCTCGGTTTTTTTGCACTGCCTTACTTTCCATTTTCCTATTTTCTATTTGTGATTTATAATTTAAATTTTTAATATTTACTAATTTTTACTATTTTTAATATTTTTAATATTTATTATTTGTAATCCAGGGAGTGGGAAGCGCAGAATCAAATATCGCTGTGATGATTGTACGTTCTAATATCAATTGTTTGGCGATAATAAAGTATAAGTACCACTTTCCCACCCACATTTGCAGCTGGTATGAATACTGCTGAATCCTTTGACAATTTCCCTCACTGTAACAGAACTCCACCAATCTTTAAGTCATCTTCAAGTTTGCTAATCAGCCCTCCAAAGACTCTTGCAAATTTCTACAGATGTACAGTGAACGATATTCTAACTGCTCCACCATTCGATCATGGCTGATTTATTTTCCCTCTCCACCCCATTCTCCTTGTAACCTTACTAATCAAGATCCTATCAACCTCTGCTTTAAATATACCCAATGATAGCCTGCACAGCCATCTGTAATGAACACCACAGATTACCACCCTCTGGCTAAAGAAATTCCATCTCAACTCTGTTCTAATGGACATCCTTCTATTCTGAGGCTGTGCTCTCTTGACCTGGACTCTCCCACTAATGGAAACAGTTTCTTATTGTCCACTCTATTTAGGCTTTTCAATTCGGTATGTTTTAATGAGATCCCCCCCCCTCATTCTTCTAAACTCCAGCAAGTTCAGGCCCAGAGCCATCAAAAGCTCCTTGTATTTTAACCCTCTCATTCCTGGGATCATTCTCATGAGCCTTCCCTGGACCTTCTCCAACGGCAACACATTGTAGGAGGGAAGGGTTAGATTGATCTTGAAGTGGCTTTAAAGGTTGGCAGAACGTTGTGGCCCGAAGGGCTTGTAATGTGCTGTTATGTTCTATGTTCCATCAGGAGAGGCCCAAGCTATCAAAAACTAGAGCAACACACATCAAAATTGCTGGTGAACGCAGCAGGCCAGGCAGCATCTCTAGGAAGAGGTACAGTCAAAAACTAGAATAAGTTAAAGAATAACCCCCTTCCAGCCAGAGTAACACTCCACCACCAGCACTGACCATCCTGCATAGGCAAGCTAGTTCTGAATCCAATCTGCCAAGATCCATGTGCCTTAATTATTTGAACGTCTCTTCCATGTTTCTCGGTCCCCTTCACCTCTGCTGTGTCTGCTTCAAAGACAAGACTTTCTACAAAAGTGCCTAACCCCTCCCTAGTGGATGGAGCCCATGACTTCACCCCTTCTCTTTCCCTCACATCTGCTTCCTCACCACAATCGATCGATCTCCATTCACCACCACCAACAACCCCCCCCCCCAACGCCAGATAGTAGCATCCAAGTCCTCACCTCACTCGCCAGCTTCTGAGTACAACAGGAATCCCGTTGGCTCTGCTGAGCTCCCAGCACCGCACAGATCATGGAACGGGACAGACTGGAACAGGGCCCCGTGGGCCGCCCTGTCAGTGCCAACTGCAATGCTCTTTTGACCTCCATCCCCTCACTCTCTCTGTCCGTCTGTGTGCCCATTTGAATGCCCCCTAATCACCTCTAATGTGTCTGCTTCCATCTTCTCCCCTGGCAGCCTGTTCCAGGTGTCCACCTCTCTCTGTGTAAAAAGAAAGTTGCCCCACACATCTCCTTTAAGCTTTCTCCTCTCACCCATGCCCTCTAGGTTTGATGTTCACACCCTGGGCAAAATGACTGCCTCTCATAAAGTTATAAACCTCTGACAGGTCACCCCACACCCTCTGATGCTCCAGAGAAGCAACCGAAGTTTGTCCGACCACACCTCATGCCACGTGCTCTCCAGCCAGGCAGCATCCCAGTGAACCTCTTCTACTCCGGCTACCATCTCTGGAGTGACCCCAAGTCAAGCCTGTTGCTAGTTACATGAGGATAGCCAAATGGTTTGTAACTGAGATATTGTGTATAGCTCTGGTCTCCCGGACTAAGAAAGGGGAGGTATGTGACAGACGGAGAAGTTTCACCAGATTATTTCCTGGGATGGGGTGGGAGTGGGGGTATTTTCCCATAAGGAGAGATTAATCTGGCTGGACCTGTATTCTCTGGGGTTTGGAAGAACGACAGGGGATCTCATTGAAAACCCACTCACGACAGGGTGGGTGTGAGGTCGTAGGTTACCCCCTGACTGGGGGTGGGGAACAGAGGGTCACCATCTCAGAATAAGGTGGTTGGCTGTTCAAGACAGAGATGGGAGAGATTCCTTCTGCATCCATCCCCCAATTCCCTGGAGAGAGGTGAGTCTTTGGAATTCATTCTCCCTCAGAAGAAGGTGGGTCGGTGAGTTTTGGATGTGAAGGGGAGGGAGGGAGATGGGGTTGGTGCAGAAGGGTGGGGCTGGGGTAGAGGGTCATTCCCAGTCCGATAGAACGGGGAAGGGGTATGGTTGGGAGGGACAGAGTAGAAACCGAGCAGCCTATTCCTGTGCTGTTCCTTACTTTGCCTGTGGCTGCTTCACATCTCCCCCAGCACCCCTTGCAAATCCTTCGGACAAAAGCAACAGGGGATACTACACGTGGGATCTTCCTGTGCACTTATCAGCAGCACCTCTTCCAATGAAACGAGAGTGGGGTTGGGGTGGTGAGAGAGGAATTCCTACCTCCTACTTACTCTACCCACACCTTCCCTCTCCTCTTAATTCCTTCCCTGGATTGTCTGGTTCAGGATGAGGCTTGGTAGGCCGGAGCCTGAGTCTGGAAACTTGCCTAGGAGGGTGGGCTGTGTTTAGCTACTTCCTGTCAAGCTGCAGGGTGACCCCTGACCCCGAGACGGGTGTCTCCCATAAGGAGAGGTCATGCTACCTCCCTCACACCCCTGCAAACATCCCTCCAGTGACAGGGAGGAGCCCAGCACAGTGAGGGCGGAGGATTTCCTGCTCTTCACAGCCTGTGCTGCTGGCCTCCCGTGGGGCCTCATAGACCCGGTCCAGGGATGAGAAGGATGGCCCAGCGTCAGTCTGCAGGCTTTGAGTGCCAGAGCATTGATTGTACTCCCTGTGTCTGGGGAGATTCCTCTAACTGCTCCCCTCCCTCCGTATCTGGGGAGCTCCCTATTCCTACTGTACCTCGAGAGCAGCTTCTAACCCGGTTGATAAGACGTAGGAGCAGAATTAGGCCACTTGGCCCATGGAGTCTGCTCCCTTATTCCATCACGACTAATTTATTGTCCCTCGCACCCCCATTCTGCTATGTTCTCCCCATAACCTTTGATGCCCTAACTAATCAAGAACCAATCAACCTCTGCTTTAAATGTACTCAGTGACTTCACCTCCACAGCCGCCCGTGGCGATGAATTCACCAGCTAAGTATTTTTTTTTCATCCCGTTCTAAATGGACATCCCGCTATTCTGAAGCTGTGCCCTCTGGTCCTAGACTTACCCACTATAGGAACCATCCTCTCCACATCCACTCTCTGAACCTTTCAATATTCAATAGGTTTCAATGAGATCCCCCTCATTCTTGTAAACTCCAGCAAGCACAGGCCCGGAGCCATCAAACCCGCCTCACGTGTTAACCCTTTCATTCCCAGCGTCATTCTTATGAACCTCCTCTGGACCCTCTCCAAAGCCAGCACATCTTTTCTGAGACACACACAACTCCAACCGCGGACTGACCAATGCCTTATATAGCCTCAGCATCACATCTTTAGTCTTACATTCTAGTCCCCTCAAAACGAATGCTAACAGTCCTTACCACTCCCTCCCCACTCCTTTATCTGGTGACCTCTCTCCAACACCTTCATTCACCCTCCGGCATTGTGAAGCCCTTTCTAACCCTTCCTTCTCCTCCTGTGCCTGGGAGCTCCCTTTAACACCTCCCTCACTGTCCTGTATCTGGGAAGCACACTTCAACCACTTCTGCACCTTGTGGAGCTCCCTCTTACCCTCTCCTGTCCCAGGGGAGCTCCCTCTCAACCCCTCCCCCACTCTCTACTTGTGAAGCTCCCTCTAATGACCCCCTCACTCTCCAATATCTAGGGGAACTCTCTAAATTCTTCCTTCAGTATCTGGGGAGTGCCCTCCCACACTCTCCCGTATCCCTCTACCCACACTTCACTCTCCAGTCTCGGGGTGCTCCCTCTAGCCCCCTCGTGCACTTGGTAATCACCTTAGCCCATTCTCACTCTCCCCTCATTGCCCCCCAATTTCTTAGACCTTCCTAAATCAGTGCGGATTGTGGGACAATCCGGAGTACGGACGTCTCTCGGTTTCGAATGGGTTTGGTCTCCCCTGCCCTATCTCCTTTTCCCGCCCAACCAGGAGCGCCTCAGACCCTAATTCCACCCCGTTTCTCCCCACCCCAACCCCTCACCTTCCGCTCTCCTTCAGCTCCTCCGCTCCGTTCTCGTCCTCTCCACCGTGGCTCCCCTCTCCGAATCTACCACCCACCTTCGAGATCACGAGCGAAGCTGTTCTCACCGTCGAGAGGATGCCCCCGACCTCGCTCTAATCCGGCTAATGAGAGGGATTTAATATTTGATGGAACCGACACTGGGTGGGATCTAATTATCGCCGGACTTCCTGGAGCTGGCCTCGAGTTGCTAAGGGCAACTGGTCACCGAGGGGAGAAGCGCTGGAAATGTGTCAACAATATGTGGCAAAGTTCTCTTCGCTCTTCGCCAGGGGTGGTGGAGAAGGTTTGGCGCGCTCGCCTACATGGGACAAGACGCTCAGCTGTGATATTACATTACAGCTGTACAAGACATTAACAGGACCCCATTTATCGAGCGCAGTTCTGGTCTGAAACTAGAAAAGAACGGAAAAAAACGAGAGAGAGAGGGAGCGATTGGGAAAGAAGGAGACAGAAAGCAGAAATTAGGAGAAATGTTTGGAGGGGGAGATTAAAGAGAGAGAGTAAACAAGACAACTAGAGAAAGACAAACATGAATAGATTGACAGAATAAGGGAAAGGAAGAAGGAAAAGTAAGGAAGAATTACGTCAGAAAATAAACGAGACAATGTGGCAAAACGAGAGGTAGACAAGGGAGCGGCTGAGGGACAGATGATAGACAGAGCGAATGTGAGAGAAGGAAAAGAGAGAGGACACCGAAGGATATAGATCATGTGACTGTGTGTGTGTGTGTGTGTGTGTGTGTGTGTGTGTGTGTGTGTGTGTGAGAGAGAGAGAGAGAGAGAGAGAGAGAGAGAGAGAGAGAGAGTTTTATAAAACCATAAGGTTTAAGAGGGCGGTCTCCGTCTTTTCCCCAGGGTCGGAGAGTTCAAAACTACAGCACACTAGAGGTGTGTGGAACGAGCTGCAGAGGAGGTGGTAGAGACGGCTATGAATACACCCATAGGAAAGGTTTAGAGCAGGGGTTTCCAAACTCTTTTACGCCGTGGACCCCTGCCATTAACCGAGGGGTCCGTGCACCCCAGGCTGGGAACCCTTGTTTTAGCGGGATATGGCCCGAGTACGGTAAATAGGACTAGTTTAGCTTGCTCAGCGTGGACAAGTTAGACGGAAGGGTCTGTGTAAAGCAGCCAAGAGACGCGAATGTTCGTTCCTCCTGACCACATGACCAACTCCCTCCCAAACCCCCTCGCAACGCCCGTCACCCAGTCCGAATTTGATTGCAGACAGATCAGGTGCGAGGGGGGAGCCAGCTGGAGGAAGTTTGGGGTCGGATGTGGTGGGAGGAGTTCTTGGACTATTGCCGGGAGGAGGGCGGGGGAGGTGGAGGGGGTGGGAAATTTTTCGGGATGTCTGACAGATCCCGCTCGAGGAGCGAGACTGACTGACTTGGCGCTCGGGGAGGATGCTCGAGTGCACACGGATTGGAATATAGAACAAATGAGTATAGCACAGTACAGGCCCCTCTACCCAGGATTGTGTGCCCACCGTTTAACGTCCCCTTAGATCAATCGATCCCTTCCTCCACATAGCTCTCCATATCACGCTGCAGCTTTGAGGGATCTATGGACGTGGATCCCAAGATTCCTCTGTTCCTCCACACTTAAGAATTCTGCCATCAATCATTTTTCTGGATTGTACTCAATCTGTGCTCCTCAGCCCTCTCCTGCATCTGATCAATGTCCTGTTGAAACCCATCTGCCCTATCCACAACTCCTTCAAACTTCGTGCCGCCTACAAATTTACTAGCCAACCTTTCCATTTCCACATCCAAGTAATTTATTAAAGTCACAATGAACCGAGGTCCCAGAAGAGATTCCTGAAGAACACCACAGGCCACTGACTCTCCATCTACAACTACCTGCGGCCAACCAATTCTGCATCTAGGCAGACGAGCTTCCCTGGACCCCATCTGTCCTGATCTTCTGGAATGAGCCTACTTTGGGAAACTTCACCACATGCTTTATAAAGTCCATAAACAGTATACCACATCCACTCGATCAACTTGAATTGCCACTCTCTCTAAGTAATCAATATGGCACCTGGGGCATGAGCTGCCTCCCACAAAGCCATGCTGACTATTCCGAATCAGACCCTGCCTCTCCAAATGCTTTTAAGTTTCATCTCTAAGGATCTTCCCCAATAATTTGTCCACCACCAATGTAAGAGTCAATGGTCTATAATTCCCAGGGTTACTCCTACTTATTTACCAAAACAAAGGAATAACATCTGCCGCCCTCTCATCTCCCGGGTACTACTCCCGCGGGCAGTGAGGGGGCAAACATCGACAAAAGCAACGTGAAAAATGTCCCATCAACCTTGGTGACATCTTTCTTTGATCGGGAATCATTTGGGAAGTTCAGGTCAATGGGGTCTAGACACAGCAGACTGAGGGAGGGGATGGAAGGAATTTGTCTGAAAGATTGAGGGGGGCAATAGAGGGAGCCTCTCAGAGAGAGGAGTGAGAAGGAGGAGGCGAGAGAGAGCCTTCATTAAAGGAAAGTTGGATGGAGTTCCTCAGGTATAGTAGGGTGATGGAGGGTTTGGGGGAGATCCCCAGACACAGGAGAGTGAGGGGTTAGTTGAGAAGGAGTTGCTTGATCCAGAAGGAGGGAGCTCGGCAGAAAGGAGTTATAGAAGTTCCTCAGACAAGGAATGGGGTGGGCGCGGGGTGTTAAAGGGAGCTCTCAAAGGACAGGAGCTACCCAGGTGAGTGAGAGGAGAGGTTAGAGTGAGCTTCTCAGATAAGGAAAGTGAGGGAAGGTGAGAGAGCAAGCTCGCAGGCCACAGGGGCAAGAAGGTGAGGGGGGTGGAATTAGAGGAAACAGTACACAAACAGGGAATAATATCTTGCCTCCTCAGACTTAAATTAGCTATAATTTCAATCTGCCACTTCAACACAGCTGTCTGTTGGGACATGCCAATGATGCTTCTGATCTTGAGACTGTGTGACAGGACAGTGTGGATGAAGCCTCACCGTATGCTTCACCTTGTCCTTTGGTGTGTGTGTGTGCGTGTGTGTTTCTGTATCTCTGTATCTTCCTGTCTGTATGTGTGATGAGTGTGCATCTTTACATATCTCCACCCCTCTCTCCCCTCATTTCTCCCTCTCTCAACTCACTCTCTAACCCCTCTCTCCTCCCCACCCCCACCCACCTTGCCTCTTTAATTCTCGCTCTTTCCCCATCCTATTCTCCTGCCTCCTCTCCCTCCCAGTCACACATTTTCCCACTTCATCCCCTGCCCCTCCCTCATTCCTCTTACCTCATATCCCCTACCTCTCCCTCCACTGCTCCCACATTCCCTCATCCCCTTTTCACTGTCCCACTACTCCCCTTCCCCTCTTTCCTTCCCCCTCTCTCCTCCTCCACCCCCTCTCCCTCCACCACCCCTTCCCTCTCCACCCTGCTCCTCCTTCCCCTCACTGTTTTTTCCCCTGTCCCCATCTCCCTGCCTCTCTTCTCCCCCTCATCCTCATCCTCTCCTAACCTTCTCCCCTCTCACTCAGCTCCCCTTCTCACCTTATCTTCCCCCCGCCTCATTTCTCTGTCTCGGAGGCCAATGTTGGAACATCTTTCCACAGCACGATTCCTCGCAAAGCGTTGGACCCTGATGATGTATGCAGGGTACTGAAAACCCATGCTAACCAACTGAATAGCGCGTTCAAGGACATCTTCGATTTCGTACTACTGCATCCAGAGGCTTCCGCTTTAAGCGGGCATCATACCAGTGCCCAAGAAGAGCAGGACGAGCTGCCCCAACAACTATCGCCCAGTAGCGTGCTTTGTGAGATTGATCACGGCTAGCATTAACTCCTGCCTAAGCTAGGACCTGGACTCGCTGAAATTTGCCTATCACCACAACAGGTCTACGGCAGAAGCAATCATACTGCCTCATCACCGAGCCTTGGACCTTCTGAACACCAGCAACATCTACGTCAGGTCGCTGTTTATTGATTACAGGTCGGCGTTCAACACTATCATAGCCGCAGTATTAATCAACAAGTTTCAAAGACTGAGCCTCTGTACCTCCCCCCCCCCCAACCTTGTGAACCGGATCCTTGTGTTCCTCATTGGGAGACCACTGTCAGTGTGTATCAGTGATGATATTTACTCCTCGCTGATAATCAACAGAGCTGCATCTCGAGGTTCTGTTTAGCCATAAGACATAGGAGCAGAATTAGACCATTCAGCTGATCATTTGCTTCCTATACAACAATGGCTGATTATTTTTTCCCCTCCCGTTCACGTCTCTATTCTCCCTGCATTCACGGCTATGTTTCTAGGCACAGCTCGAACACCAACTATAAATTCGCCGATGACACAACTGTTTGTTGGCAGAATTTCAGGTGACGATGAGGAGGAGGAATGAGAAAGGTCAGCTGGTTTAGTACACCAGCTTTGTACTCAATGCCAGCAAGACTAAAGAATGTATTGTGAACTTAGAAAAAGGGGTTGGGGGGGGGGGGATGCTCGCCATTCCTCACTCAGGGGTCAGCAGTGGAAAGGATTAGCAGCTTCAAGTTCCTGGGTGTCAGCACCTCAGGGGATCCATCCTGTGTCCAAAATGTTGATACCTCTCACAGAACAAAAGTTGCTGTGAACACAGCAGCCGCACCAGCAACTTTTATGCATGTTGATACCTCTATAGGAGTTTGAGGGAATTGGTAACTTAGTTTAATACTGTCACATATACAGAGATACAGAGAAAAAAAACTTTTTTGAATACTGTCCATAGAGGTTAATTCATTACAACAGTACATTGAGGTATTACAAGGTGAATGAAGTGCAGAATCAAATGCACAGTTTGCCACCAAAGACTCTTGCCGGTGCCCACAGACGAACCGTGGAGAGCACTCTGACTGTCCACATCACTGTCTGGTGTGGACACTCGAATGCACAGGATCACAAGGACTATAGATTCAGCCAGATCCTCTGCAAAGCTCCCCGCCATCGAGGACGTCTTCGAAAGATGGTGCCTTAAAAAGGTGACATCCATCATTAAGAACCTTCACCGTCTGAGACATGCCTTCTTTTTGTACCCACCATCAGTGAGGAGTCTGATGAATCCCTTCGGAACAGCTTCTTCCTCTCAGATTTCTGAACAGTTCATGAGCCCATGAACCAGCTCAATATTTCTTTTATTTTCTCTATGTACTTATGTTGTAATTTATAGTGATTTTATACCTTTGCACTGCACTGTTGCTGAACAACAACAAATTTCTTGACCCTTGAAAATTATAATAAACTTAATTTTGATTGTGCTGTCGTCCCCTCCCCCAGTAACGAGAGACTCCCGGTGTGTTGGGAGTTAAGAAAGCAGACGGAAGCCGGAAAGGTGTGGTGAGGATCAGTCGGCAGGTCTGGGCAGGTAAACCCCACCCCAGGAGCAGACGGCTCCTTTGCAGCCTAGAGCCCTCCATCACAGCCCTGCCTGGAGAGAGCACAGCTCACACTGGTATCTCCCCCACCCCCGTGTCCTGGGACTTCCCTCCGTACCATGGTAAGTGAATGCGGAAACCTCAACCCGCTCCGTCTTATCAGATCTTCTCCACCTTCAGATCTTGCTGCTGGGAGAGACGGTGGGAGAAGTGGTGGTTTCAGTGGGTCAGTGGATAGTGCTGAAGTGTGGGGAGGAAGTGATATTGGTGTGGGATGCTGCGTGTGTGTGTGTGTGTGTGTCTGTGTGTGTGTGTGTGTGTGTGTGTGTGTGTGTAATGACCTATTTCTTTGAGAGATGGAATGTGAGAGAGTGTGTTTGTGTGTGACAGAGATAGTGTGTATGAGAGATCGTCGTCGTCGTGGCTATCCCTCGAGGTCGAGGATCATGGTCTCCGTTCTGTTGATCTACTTATGGGCTCTCAAGTGGCTTATGAGTCCAATCTTGGCTTTGAAAGTTCTTCTGCATTCAGGACAGGTAGTTCCAGATGGCAGATCAGGCTCTGGTTGTTGCTGCCTCTCTTTCCATTTTCTTCTCTTTTCTTCTAATTCTGCACATCTGTTGGCTTCGAAAGTTGCTGTTCCTTCTCGGATTTTCCAGAGTTTCCTGTCCTTGGCATTGGTTTCCCAATTGTTGATGTCGATGTTACATTTCTTCATGTTGACTTTTAAGACGTCTTTGAATCTCTTCTGTTGTCCGCCTCTTTTACGTTTGCCTTCTTTAGGCTGGGAGTGGAAAATTTGTTTTGGCAGCCGTTCATCTTTCATCCAAACAACATGACTGTTCCATCTTAGTTGGTTCTTGACGACGTAGGCTTCAATGCTTGTTGTTTTTGCTTCATTTAGCACGCTGACGAGAGATGTTAGTATGAGAGATATTAGTGTCTGAAATAGAGACAGTGTGTGTGTGTGTGTGTGTGTGAGAGAGAGAGAGAGATTGGGTGACAGGGGGAGGCAGTGTGTGAGAGAGAGTGACAGTACACTCTGTCCTCAGCGAGAGCTTTACCTTTGCCCCCCTTCGCCTGCACCTCAGTGAGTTCCACTCCCACTGTGACTCCGAGCTCTTCTTCCATCACCTCCATCTCTGAGCCCACACTATTGGCAAGACTTCCCCACACCACACCGATGACCCCCTTCTCCCGTCTCCAGCCCTCCTCCTCATCTTGGACATCCCACTCTGGTTCTCTGCCTGCTTTGGATCTTTGTTGACGAGACATCAACCATCTCAACTTCAGCACTCCCCTCTCCTCATTGAATCTCAGCCCCTCTGAATGCACTGCCCTCTGCTGTCTCTGCACCAACCCCAACCTCACTATCAAACCCACAGACAAAGGAGGTGCAGTTGTCGAGCGGCGGACTGACCTGTACCGTGCTGAGGCCAGGCCACAACTCTTGGACACCTCCCTGTACTTTAAAAGGATCCCACTCCAGACCTTCAGGCCATTGCCTCTTGCACCATCACTAACCTCATGCACTCTGGAGAACTCCCATCCACTGCTACCAACCTCATCTTCCGCTTACCCACCGTTTGTTTGTACTTTCTACTTAAAACCCACAATCCTGACTGCCTGGGTAGGCCCATTGTTTCTGCCTGCTCTTGCCCCATTGAACTCAAATCTGCATACCTCCACTCCATTCTATACCCCTGGGTTCAGTCTCTTTCCACCTACATCTGCGACATTTCACATGCTCTCGATCTCAACAACTTACAGTTCCCTGGCCCTGACCACCTCGTTTTCGCCATGCATGTCCAGTCCTTATACACTTCTGTTCCCCCATTAAGAAGGCCTTAAAAATTTCCATGTCTTCCTTGACAATAGAGCTGACCAGTTTCCCTCCACCGCTACCCCCCTTCCACCTGGCAGAAATGGTCCTCACCCTCAACAATTTCTCTGTTGGCTTCTCCCACTTTCTCCAAAATTGTGGGGTAGGCATGGGCACTCACATGGACCCCAGCTATACCTGCCTTTTCGTTGGCTACATGGAGGAGTCCATGGCTCAGGCCTTCCCTGATATTGTTCCCCAAGTCTTCCTGCGCTGCATCGACGATGCATTGGTGCTGCTTTGTGCACCCTTGCTGAGCTCGTCAGTTTCATCAACTTTGCCTCCAACTTCCACCAAGCTCTTAAATTCAAACACGAGGAAATCTGCAGATGCTGGAAATTCAAGCAACGCACACAAAATGCTGGTGGAACGCAGCAGGCCAGGCAGCATCTATAGGAAGAGGTACAGTCGACGTTTCTGGTCCAGACCCTTCGTCAGGACTTAAATTCACTTGGTCAATTTCCGACACATTTCTCCCCGTTCTCAGTCTCTCTGCCTTCATTTCTGGAGACAACTGTCTACCAGTATCTTTCATAAACCTACTGATTCCCATGGCTATCTTGGTTATACCTCTTCCCACCCTGTCTCCTTCCCTTTGCTCAGTTTCTTCATTTCCAGGATGAGGCTTTCCTTTCCTCCACATTTCCTCCATTTAACAGACATCTGCACTCACCCCATCTTCCCGCCTCCTTAACAGGAATAGAGTTCCCCTTGTCCTACCCCATGACCCTCTGGTTCCAAAGCATCATTTTTTTGCAACTTCTGCCATCTTCATTGGGATCCTATCAGCAAACTCACCTTTACCTCTCCTCCACTCTCTGCTCTCCATATGTATTGCATCCCCCTTGTCCATTCATCCCTTGCCACTCACCTCCTCCTGGCACAGACCACTGGCACAAGCGAGAGAAATGCCACACCTGTCCGTTCACCCCCCTCCCTCATCTCCAACTTCTGGTCATTTTCCCCCTCCCCCTTCCTTCTCTTCTATTCCCTACTCTGGCCTCTCACATCTTCTCCTCAGGTTCCCCTGCTGTCCCTTCTCCTTCCCTTTCTCCCATGGTTCACTCAGCTTTTCTATCAGACTCCTTTTATTCCAGCCCCTTGCCTTTTCCCCCTAGCACTTTCCAGCTTCCTACTTTATCAACCCCGCCGCCCACCCATTTGGCTTCACCTACCATCGTAATGTGGAAGAGGTAATCAGAGAGAGACGGTGCCTGAGGTGGTGTGAGAGAGAGAGTGAGATAAAATGTGAAAAAGAGAAATAGTGAGAGGTAGACTGTGTGAGGAATGGTGCAGAAGGAATTTTAGTTTGTGTGAGAGTGAGTGTTTGAGAGAGGCGGTGAGAGAGAAAGAGACAGACAATGTGTGGTGAGAGTGATAGAGAGACGGACAGAGAGTGTGTGTGTGTGTGAGAGAGAGAGGGTATGAGAGTGAGCATGATTAAATAGTGTGTGTGAGTGAGATAGAGTGAGAGAGACAGAGAGTGTGGGAGAGAGATCGTAAGGGAGACAGAGGTAGTGTGTTGGAAGGGGATAATGTGGGAGAGACGTGGTGCTCCAGAGCAGGAGAGACAGTATATGGCAGAGGGAGATAGTGTGGGGAGAAAGAGAGACAGCGATAGTGTGTGTGTGTGAGAGACACATATGGTGAGAGAAGGGTAGCGTGTGTGAGAAAGATATTGTAAGGCCACTGGATTTAAGATAGAGCGGGAGAATGTGTGAGGGGAGGCAGGGAGAGATAGTGTGTGTGAGAATGTGTGAGAAATAGTGAGATAAAGAGGAGAGACATACTATGAGAGAGATATTATGAAAGAGAAACTGTGTGAGAGAGAGTGAGATGGTCAATGGGAAAGAGCGAGAGAGGGTGAAGGAGAAACTACATGACAAAGATATGTAGGGTGAGGTAGGGCCGCAGTGTGTGTAGGGGAGAGGGTGAGAGGGAAAGAGGGAAGAATACAGCATGAGGAGAGAGAGAGAGAGAGAGAGAGAGAGACAGCATGTGTGAATGAAAGGCAGAGGTCATGTAAGAGGGAGAGATTATGTGTGCAGAAAGAGAGAGGGAGATACAGTGAGAGTGATAGCATGTGAGGGACAGGGACAGAGTCTGGGGGATAGGGACAGCGTGTGAGAGAAAAGGAAAGATGTAAGAGAGAGACAGACTGCATGAGTGAGTGTGAGAAGGAGATAGTGTGTGTGTGAGAGAGAGAGAGAGAGCAAGAATGAGGGATAGGGTGAGAGAGATGTGTGAAAGAGAAATAGGGAGATAATGCATGTCTGAATCAGGATGATATGTGAGAAAGAGAGAGGCAGTGTGAGAGTGAGATATCATGAGAGAGAGTTAGAGAGAAATAATGTGAGACAGGCATATATCCTTTTATAGAAAGAGAGAGAGAGAGTGTGTGAGGAAATTGTGACGAGAGAGACTGAGATTGTGAGCGATTTTTAAAAATTTATTTAGAGATTCGGTACGATAACAGTTCCTTCCAGCCCATTGAGTTTGCTGTGCTCGATTACACCCATGTGAACAATTAAACTAACAACCCACACGTCTTTGAAGTGTGGGAGGCAACTGGAGCAGCCAGAGGAATCTCAAATGGTCACGGGAAGAACGTAGAAACTCCTTACAGACAACAGTGGGAATCGAAGCCAGGTCAACTCTGCTGCTGTTCTTAAGGAGTTTCTACATGATG